>NC_066581.1:190889161-191064161 GCF_024323335.1 Lathyrus oleraceus
TCTGAGGACCAAAAAGTCAACTGTGGAGTCAACTGAGGGCTATGAGGTGGAGAAATAAGTTGAGACACCTCAATGATGTTCAAAATAGGTCCATTCATCATTCTAAACATCCATCTTGAAGATTTAGAGGTCATGGCAAAAGTTACCAAAAATGGAAAGTGACCTATAATTCAAAGTTTCCAAATTTGGCAAGTTTTTGGTCCACATTCAACTTGACTTGTCAATGTCAAAGATGTTTCAAATGGATTTTCGGTGAACATGAAAGTTGTAAATATTTGTCTCCCCTTTCTAAAAAGTCCTAATTCATGTCCATATAATGAATGGTTGAGAAGTTATGGTCATTTGATCACAAGGTGTGCATGGAAATTCAAAATGGCCTAACTTTTGATACAAAGCTCCAATTTGGTCCATTCTTTTTGCAAAATGTTTCTCTTGATCAAGACATCTCAAAATAGACTTTGCCATGCATGGGAAAAGTGTGTATGCTCATTATTTCTCATGTGATCATTTTGGAGGGAATTTCCACAATTCAAATTTGGCTTATGATACAAGCAAAATAATCATTCAATCATGACCATTGGCTAATTTGGAGTGGATTAGAAGCTTAACATGGGAGCTTGCACGTGCATTATGGGCATGGGAGTGCAATTTTCATTTTTTGCAAGTTGCTTCATAATTCATTAATCATGATTAGTGAAAGGTTAAATTGATTAGCAACATCATTAGCAAGGGACATAAAAGTCAAACCCTAATCCTAACAACCATAACAGAACCAATTCAGATATGAAATTTCAAAGACTCCCTCCATTTTCTCTCACTTCGAATTTGGATTTTCTTCACACAAACTTCAAATCTCTTTGCATATTCTTGTTCCTGGTGCAATTCTGAGCAAGATTCATCATTCACTTGAAGCAATTCATCAAGAAACCATGCAGATCAAGAGCTTCCTCATGTCGATCAGATTTTGAGATTGAGGAGACTTCAAGTGGTCTCAACTATTGTTTCTTGCATAAAGCTTCAACAGAAGTATAGTGGAGTAGATATGGAGCATATGAGAGCTTGAGGACACGATTTCAGAAACCTCCAATTTCAGATGATGCAAATTCGATCCTCTCATTTTGCTTTTTTATGATCATAGAATGATAGATCCTGTTGTGTAGAGCTTGTGCATGTATTTAGATTTGATTTTGGTTGAGTATTGAGGTTGTATGGTTAGCTGGAAGTTTTGATCATGAATATATTTTGCTTCGATCTGGAAAACTTGTTGGGAATTAGGATGATTTGATATGATATTTGGATTCTATGTGAGAGGACGGTTCGAATGGTACCGGTCCTGTTGATTTCTGCAAAAATGCACGGCAGAGCCACCGCGTGTGTTACTGGAGAAGACGACCGGAGCTCAGCTCCGGCGTCTCTGTAATTTCCTAGGGTTTGACTGTGTGATGCCATGTGTGTGCTGCGTCTAGCCTTGCGTGTCTGTTTGATTGGATACGCTTGCTTTGACTGGCCACGCGTTGCTTTGACTTGCTGAGTGGCACGCTGATGTAGATTAATGAAATGGTGCATTTCATTCTTTTAAACGTGAGCCGTTGATCTGTTTTTCGCGCCTCATCGTGTGGATGTGATATTTTCTGAGTTTAATTCAAATAATTCTTTTCCCTCCATATTTTTGTCTTATTTCATTTCTTTTGTTCATCTTAGAAAATTCATAAAAAATAGAAAAATGATCCAAATTAACTCCAATGTTTTTTCCTAGTTTTGTTTTGATGTCTAGTTTTTTATGGTATTATTTTCATGAATTGTTGATGTCTGGTTTGTGATGTGTGAATTTTTGAATCTATGCTATGCCAAATTGATCATGTGCATTCTATGCTTTGTGAAATCTTCATCTTTGAGCCAATTGATCCCATGTTTTGCATGCTTGATATCCATACATGATGTGAATTTTTGATAACTGGTTTGGAATTTTTCTCATATGCTATCATTGTTTTTGACACATGAATATATAATGTGACAATTTGTGTCTCATTTTTGGCATTGAATTGTTGCATTTTTGATCACATAGCATTTGAACTTTTCTGGATTTGATCTTTTGCATAATGATTGTTCATGACATGAGAAACTTGTACAAAAAATATCAAAGCCATTGCATGCATTTCTGTTTTGATGTGGATTTTCTAAATTGGAAGTTCACTTTGTGCACATTTTGTGATCATTGCATTACATGAGTCATTTGAGATATTTGCTTATTGGATTGATGCTGGTCCTTTTGAGGACATCTCATGACATGTTTGAATGTGCATTATGTGGAAGATTGGGTTCTGTTTTGATCATTTGGTTTGATTTTGAACTTAGTCTTTGTACTAGTGTTTTGTGCATAAAATAATTGTGCTTTGTGTTTCAGGTTTGGACATTTAGCATTGATGGTTGATTTGTTCTCACTTTGTGAGATGCAAATGATTTGAGTTCTAACTTGTGTTTGTTTTGTAGGTTCTAAGTGATGTGCTTGAGCTCATGAGTTCATTTGAGTGCTTGAGCATTGTTCATTGAGTTGTGCAACTGTTAGGTGGTTTCACATTTTGTCTGTTGGTTGTATGACTGAAGTACTAACTGTTTAGTCTTTGTACAGGTACCTTAGTTGCTTGCTTGCTTTTGCTTTTGCTTAAGCTTTGGATTATGGTTGATACACCACTTAGGTAGTTATCTTCTTACTTCATGTAGTCTGGAAGTCCTGTCACCTTTTTGGCAGGCATTTTGCTAGCAAGTCCTCCTTCAGAGGCTCTGTTTGTGTTTGTTTATAATTGTGCCAAAGACCTCCAAGATGAGGCATGTGATATTCGATAAGACCTCCAAGAGTAGAGGCAATTGACGGATAAAAGGGATTAGTAGCCAATCCCCCGTTATTCAGTGAGTCGTTCTTTATGCTCGCACTACGTGCTGATGCTTTTGAACATGTACCCAAGATCTTTGTCAAGAGTCTGTCAAGTGGAATAGGGTCCCACTTTCTGGATCCCCACACTTTCTTTGTCATGAGCTCACCCTGGCCGGGGTTAAGAGCTATGAGGTCTCATCCTCATTACCATTTTGATCTGCTCACCCTGACGTTCAATGTCAGTGGTTAAGAGCCCAGTTGATTGCCCTTACAGTTTGGCTTGTTTGTCGAGGTTGATATGACCCCTCTTGACTAAAGCCCACACATTGTTTGAGCCTCTTGTATGGATATAGTGTGTGATGTTTGTTCACTTGTGTGGGTGATTATTTGCTTTTGGGTTGACTCATCTCCAGGATGAGTTAAGTTTTGTTAGAGACCTCAACTTAGGGATAATTGATGGCATGACAACTATTTGGCTCGAGTCCTAGTCTCCCTATTAGTTTGTTGTTTCCTTGGTCTCTGGTTAGGAGAGTGTTGTACCCCTGTTAAGGGGAACTACGTCGCCCTGATTCTCATACCAGATGAGATACGTAGGCAGGAGGTTGCGAGCAATCTCTCCGGGCACCCTTTTTCTTTTTGCTGTGTTGTCTTGTGTGTGTCCACCCTCTTCTTTGTTTTGGTGTCAGTATTTGCTTGTTCAGCGTGGACATGTGTGGTAGGTTCATACCTTGAGAATTTCTTCTGTTATTCATATTGGGGATCATTTGTGGGGTTTGTTATTCAGTTGGGGTTCATATTGGGGTTCATCTCGGGGTTCATTTGTGACGGTTGTCACTCACTTGGGGTTCATTTGGGGTTCATTTGTGGTGATTGTTATCATTTGGGGTTCATCTTTGGTGTTCGCTGTTTAGCGATTGCTATTGTTGGGAGTCGGATGTAAGTCCATGTATTGGCATTCCGTTTCCTCTTTGTTTGCTGTTGTCAGGAGTCGGATGTAAGTCCATGTATTGGCATTCTGTTTCCTTTTGTTTGGTTATTGTCAGGAGTCGGGTGTAAGTCCATGTATTGGCAATCTGTTTCCTTTTGGGTGTTTCTTTTGACGTCTCAGCGTCTCTTTTTTTGATGTCTTGTTTCAGCGTGTGTTAGCCGAGCTACGAGTGCTCTGATTCTTTTCTGGATAGAGAAGATACGTAGGCATATGACACGATGTCTTAGCGAGCATGTCTCCCTTTCCCCGAACTACGTCGACTCTGATGTTTGTTTCTGACAAACTACGTAGGCCCAGGATGCGACATCCTGCCGAGTCCACTTCCTTCGGTTTCTTTCTCTCCCCACCTATTCATTATTCCAGTTTGTGCATTTTCTTTGAGCAGTTTATTAGCAACCCTTTTCTTACTCTTCGAGCTATCTTTTGAGCGTGGATCCCGTCGAGTACGACGGACGTGAGGGGTGCTAATACCTTCCCCTTACGTAACCGACTCCCGTACCTTGTAATCTCTGGTCGTAAGACCATTCCTTTCCCTTTCTTAGGTTAGTCCTGCGCTCCCTTTCCGTCATAGGATGAATAGCATCGGTGGCGGCTCTGTAAACTGTATTTTTTTTGCCGATTGTTTTTCGCGTTGCGACAGCTGGAGACTTTGCTGGGGACCTAAGTTGACCTCTTGCTGGTCCATTTTTCCTAAGCAAGTCAATCCTAGCGCTCTCTAGCGTAGTTTTTAGGGTAGTTTGGGTTGCTTTTATTGCTTATTTATTGCATTTGTGATTATTATACTGTGGTTGTATATATTTGCATATATGTTTGCATGCATCATATTATCACTGTGCTGGATTCTGGACAGGTGTGGTTCCTCTGATTTGGGGGTGGGTGTTCTGAGTGGGGCTAAAACCCAGACCCGAGTATACACCTAGGATTAGCGTGGTCTCATGTCTCTGCTTATGTTGGATCAACATGATGTTGAGACGTGACATACCACAACCGGACGAGGTTCTTCTGAGAGAGCCCCTCTTTGTGGAGTTTCCACTATGGTTGGGTTATCTCTGTTGACTTCGGTGACCGTTCTTTCTCGGATCTTTGGTTTAGATGATCTTATGAGAGCTGCACGGCACACCCGAAAGGGCAAACCCGTTGAGTATCTTGTCCGATTGTCGAGACCATTATCCGCTTTAGGATGACCTTATTAGAATTCACCTGTGAGGGGAGGGGTTTGATTCCTACAGATACAGGTTCTATGGTGACTCTTTGATGGTGACTATGGTTCGGTTTGTGATCTGAGTTCTATTTATAAGTCGGATTTATGGATATTTATTTCTGAAACGCCGGAGTTCTGTCCGTGGTATTTATCAGCGGGTTCCGTTTATTTCGGATCCCTGGGTTGAATTTGAGGGTTACTTGTTCAGATGGTTTTGTGGTTATCCATTCTGTGGCTTTCCTGTGATGATGGTGATATATCCTCCGGTTCCATTTATTTCGGAACCTCGAGTTGGATTTGTGGTTACTTAGTCCCTTGGGTGGTTGTGATCAGTTCAGAGACCGGAATCCAGTATAGTTGATGTTCAGATGACTTGGAGGATGGCACTAGGCATTACGTTCATGCATCTGCATCATTCCCATTTTGCATTTATCCGTATCTAACTCATGTTTATCCATATGCAGGGTACATTCTTGATTGAGATCCTGGTTGAGAGGCATCCTTGTTCCAGATATGAGGACCGACTTGAAAGCTGATGTTGTCTACAGTTTCTTTGATCCAGAGATTGGCGTGTTGAAAGAAATGGTAGCATTGATTACGCCTGACCATGTGGGGATGTTTCGTGAGGCTTGTGGTGGTATTCTGAAGATGGTTTTCAGGCTCACAGATGGGGATACGAGTGCCATCCATACTCTTCTCCAGTTTTATGATCCGGGTTTGAGATGTTTTGTCTTCCCGGATTACTTGTTGGGACCTTTGATGGAGGAGTATGCCGGTATCCTAGGTATTCCGGTCAGAAACCAGATTCCTTTCTATGTCACTAAGGAAGAACCTGATGTTGGTGAGATCTCTCGTGCTCTTTATTTGAGCCCAGAAGTGACTAAGAAAGGTTTGAAGGAGAAAGGAAAGTTTCCTGGTTTTCATCTGAGTTTCTTGGAGGCTAAAGCCAAGGAGCGTGCTGTTTTGGGTAATTGGAAGGCCGTTTGTGCTTTACTTGCCGTAAGCATTTATGGAATCATCCTGTTCCCTAATCAGAAGAACTTTGTGGACATTAATGCCATCCGGGTGTTTGCTCAGAGGAATCCCATTCCTACCTTGATCGGGGATGTTTATTACTTGGTCCATAATCGGAACGAGAAGCGGCATGGAGGATTGGTTAGATATTGTGCTCAACTGTTATATAAATGGTTCATGGGATATTTGCCTTCCAGAGGTGCCTTTGGCTTTCTTGACCATACGGTTAATTGGGCAACCAGGTTGATGGGTTTGCAAGCCAAGGACATAGCTTGGACTCACATTGATGAGGCTGGACGAGATTTCATTTGCAGTTGTGGGAGTTTTCCCAATGTGCCCCTTATAGGAGTTCAAGGTTGTATTAATTATAACCCGACGCTTCTTAAGAGGCAAATGGGGTTTGCTTTGGAGGTTCCTCCTCTCGAGCGCGAGATTCAGGAGTCTTTCTACTTTCCGATTGAGGGTAATCAGTCATCGTTGAGGCAAGTGTCTGAGGCGTGGCGTAACATTCAAAGGAAAGGCAAGACTCCTTTTGGTAGAGCAAATAACAGGTCTTTTCCTCTGTTTGATGATTGGCTCAGAAAGAGGGTTGAGCTCACTCGTCTACCATTTCCTGTGGGTGATCTTTGGTACCCGTTGATTGAGGAGCCCCGTTCTGCTGTCAGTATGGAAGAATTTCTTGAGATGAGGAGGGCAAGAGATCAACTGCAAGCAGAGAAGACTGAGATAGAAATGAGTGTTGCTAGAATTCAAATGGCTAATCAGGAAGTCAAGGGGAAAGCAGAAGACCAGGCTAGGATCCATGCTCAGGAGGTGAAGCGTTTTGAGAAAGACACCGCCTATTATTGTAAGATCAGCCAAGCTTTAGAAGCATCTATGAAGGAGCACAACCTTACCAAGGAGAAGTTGGTTAGAGTTTTGAAGGTCATTGAAGATGAAAAGAAGAGACAAGTCCTTGTGAAGACTCAGAGGGAAGCTAGAGCCAAAGCCCTTACCGCAGAGTGGGAAGCGAAGCTAAGGATTAAGGAAGAAAAGAAAGCGAAGATTATGGCCGAGAGAGATCACTATCTTGCTGAGAGGGACCATTATTTCCGTCAGATGAAGATTCACCAGAAAGAGATGGGAAGACTTCAGCAGGAGAACACGGAGCTCAGGTTTGCTATGAAGTTTACCAGGATGGTTGATGATGCAGAGCCTTCTGTGGGACCTTCTTCAGATTAGACTTTTATTGCAGTTGTTATCATATGTGGGGTTACCGTCAGGCATGTTGATGGAATTCACTTGATTGTATTTCTTTCCGATTCTGGAGAATTGTAAAATTGATTTGTATCAGATGTGATGTATGACTCTCGCACGTGTTATACACTTTTGTTATACAATGGTTATTATCATTCAGTGTTTGATCTCAACGCTTTATTTGTTTTTCCGTGTACACTCACTTAACACACACATGGTCGGGTGATATCTTTGCTAGAGCACAACTCTCTTTTCTATACGGCGAAACCAGATGATTGACGTCAGAATGCTGCTGTCAAATTATTATCCATCTCAATAAAGCCAGGATCGAATGACAAAATGTTCCTCATGTGGATAGACATTGCATTCATGCATGAACCATAATAACTTGTCTTCTATTTTGCAGGTTTCAGTTTCTAACGTGTTTGATTGTTTCAGGAATCATTGCTCGCGCACGCAGAATCATTCCTCTGCACGTAGCTCGTCTGCACAGATACTTTACCAGACGCAACAAACCCAGAATGATGGATCCACCCAACGCTGACATTCTCGAGCTGAAAGAGAAGATGAGTAAGTTGATCAACGCCATGCAAGGGTTCGCCTTGGGGCAGAAAGCACTCGCCGATAAAGTGGAAAAGCTCGAGCGGGCTTCGGTTGCCAATAGTGGCAATAATCAAGAGGGAACCTCCAACAATGGTCTGGGTGGTTCTAGGGATGGTGGCGATCCCAGAAGGAAGGCAACTACTGCTGGTGTAGTCCTCGACAATGGTGGTGGTTTTGGTTTTGCTGCAGGTGATGGACTAGGTCTTGTGGGCAACACTCTGAAGGACACTCAGTTTCCTCTTTTCTTTGGGGCTGTGGAGGATAAAGAAGAAGACCAGTTCTCTGTGCTGAATGAGCAATTTGGTCAGTATGGTGTTCAACCGCCGAATAAAGAGATTCAGGTACTAGCAGAAAAGATCAGGGCTCTGGAAAGCCATACCTCTCCTGGGACTATTAATATGACAAACACGGGGCTGGTTGAGGGGATTGTGATCCCACAAAAGTTCAAAGTGCCCACGTTTGATAAGTACAATGGGAGTTCTTGCCCGAAAACTCATCTTCAGGCCTTTGTCCGATAGATATCTTCCTACACCATGGATCGGAAGCTCTGGATGTATTTCTTCTAGGATAGCTTATCTGGTGGGTCTCTTGAGTGGTATACCAAGTTGAGATCATCAGATATTAAGAGCTGGCAGGATTTGGGGGATGCTTTCTTCAAACAGTATCAATTTAACACTAACATGGCACCAAGCCGTACTCAGTTGCAGGGTATGTCTCAGAAGCCGAATGAAGGGTTTAAAGAGTATGCACAAAGGTGGAGAGAGTTGGCTGCCAGAGTTCAACCACCGTTAGTGGATTGGGAGATGTCTGATTTGTTCATGGGTACTCTCCAGGGGACTTTTGCTGAAAGGATGGTGGGTTGTCCTGTCACTGGATTTGCAGATATAGTAGTGGCTGGTGAGAGAATTGAAAGCTGGCTGAGAATGGGGAAAATACAGGGAAATGCTCCGTCATCTGGAGTAAAGAAGCCCTTTGGTAATGGTCAGCGCAAGAAGGAGGGTGAATCGAGTGATGTGTATGCCCAAAAAGGACATGGTAAGAATCATTACTACCAGCATACTGCTGCAGTAACGATTCCTGCTGGAAATCAATCTGTACAACAGCAACAACTGCCACCTCAGCAGAGAACACAAAGGGTCGGGTACCAAGTTAGAGGAAGGATGGAAGATCGCCAATTTGATAGGCCACCCGTGACATATGCCTTTCTGTTGAATAAGTTAAAGGATCTTGGGTTGGTTCAGCTGAGAACATTGGCTCCGTTAAGACCAGATCAGAGGCCTGCCAATTATGATGAGAATGCTAAGTGCGAATTCCATTCTGGTGCTCCCGGGCATAACATTGAGGTTGTAAAGCTTTTAAGCATGTCGTTCAAGATTTGGTGGATTCTAAAGCCATCAATTTTGCACCATCGCCGAATGTGAATGTTAATCCCATGCCGACGCATGGTCATATGGGGGTGAATGTGATTTCAGAGGATAAGAGAAAAATAGAGGTGACGGATGTGGATCGGTTGAGGACTCCGATGTCTGTGGTCAAGAGACATCTGATGAAGAATGGAGTTTTCCCCAGTTGTGATAATCGTTGTGTTGCTTGCACTGTCACTACAGATGGGTGTGTAATGTTGAGGGAGACGATTCAGAAGATGATGGATGAGGGAAGTCTCCGATTTGAGAAAGTTGATTTGGAGAAGGAGGATGTTTCAACAATAACCATTTATTTTGATCCTGTCCACTTGTCAGCGCCGGCAGATGCGACTCCAGTTACCATCACGGTACCGGGACCCATTCCATATGAAAATGATGATGCTGTGCCGTGGGACTATGGTGGGGAGGTGTATTGTAATGGAGAGAAGCAGGAAGATCAGGCTGCAGGTGATACCACCGTTTCAAAGGTGGATAATGCCGGACTTAGTGGTTTCACTCGCAGCGGGAGGTTGTTTGCGCCTGACACGTTAAGGAGTGGGGTTGCAGAAAAAGAGAAGAGAGATAAGGCCGAGGCTTTAGCCAGGGAAAAAGGTAAACAGGTGGTGAATGAGGGTACTCCTAGAGCGGCACCGACGCCTGTTGGGTTGAAGAATGAGCTTGATGATGAAGCCGAGGAGTTTTTAAGGATTATCAAGAAGTCTGAGTACAAACTTGTTGATCATTTGCAGCAGACTCCGTCCAAGATTTCAATCTTATCTTTGCTGTTAAGCTCAGAAGGGCATAGAGATGCTTTGTTAAAAATCTTGAAGAGGGCCTATATCCCGCAGGAGATTACGGTCAATCAGTTGGAGACAGTGGTGTCAAATGTCAATGCCAGCCATGGGTTGGGTTTCACTGATCTCGATCTTACTGTGGATGGACGTAATCACAATAAGGCATTACACATTTCGATGGAGTGTAAAGGAGCAGTGCTTTCGCACGTTCTGGTTGATACCAGCTCGTCACTCAATGTGTTTCCTAAGAAGGCCCTGGCTAAGTTGGATTACGAAGGAGTGGTTTTGAGGCCTACTGATTTGGTGGTTAGAGCGTTCAATGGCTCTAAGCGGGTTGTGTTTAGGGAAGTTGAGCTCCCTGTGAAGATTGGGCCCGAGGTGTTCAAGTCTGTGTTCTATGTCATGGACATTCAGCCGGCATACAGTTGCTTGTTGGGTCGACCATGGATACACGCTGCTGGGGCAGTAACTTCGACTTTGCACCAGAAGTTAAAGTATATATGGGATGGGCAGGTCGTAACAGTTTGCGGGGAGGAGGATATTTTTGTCAGCCAGTTGTCATCATTCAAATATGTGGAAATGGACGGTGAAATATTTGAAACACCAAGTCAGGCGTTTGAAACCGTCAAGGTGGAGAATGCCATTTTTGCTGAGAAAGAGAAGAAGTCGTCCATTGCTTCTTATAAACAGGGTGTAGAAGTGGTGAAGAGTGGAGAGGCCCCAGGTTGGGGAAGAATGATAGACATTACGGCGAAAGAGGACAAATTTGGGATTGGTTATCAGTCGGGCCAAGGCTCGTCTGGACAGAATAGAGGACGTCGTCAACCGTTCACGTTCACCAGTGCTGGAATGCTAGATCCAGATCGCGTCTGTGCGGTGGGTGAAGAGATTGACAGTGACTGCGAGCTTGACTCGTGGATAAAACCGTGCATACCAGGGATGGAGATCCAGAACTGGAAGGCCGAAAAGATCATCACTGTCACTCTGCGTGAAGAGTAATATTTCTGTTTTTCAATTCTGTTTGCATGAAAGCCATACGTTTTGCCCAAAACGTAATGGTTCATTGTAAGGGCCACCTCATGTGTTTCATTTTGCAATACTTGCATCATTAATAAACGGATTGTTTTTCGCATTAAAAGCGGTGTTCTCTGTTTTTCATTTATTTTTGCAGTTTAATAAAAATAAAATAAAAATGGCAATGTTTATTTTCATATTTCTTTATTTTAATTTGCTTCGTTCCGGTTCTAAAAGCAATGCATGAATCAACATTCATGCAGAGGCGATCATTCTCCGGATCTCGTTGATAACAATCCTGTTACACCCTCATATGACTTCGACAATCCGATCTATCATGCCGAAGAAGAAGGCGAAGAAGATTGTGAACTGCCGGAAGAATTAGCCAGGTTTTTGAAACAAGAGGAGAAGGTGATTCAACCGCACGAGGAGCAAGTTGAGATTGTTAATCTGGGCTCGAGGAAGTCAGAAAGGAAGTGAAAATGGGGGCCGTTTTGGAGGTAAACGTGAAGAGCAGAATGGTAGCATTGTTGAAAGAGTATGTTGATATCTTCGCATGGTCTTATCAAGATATGCCAGGGTTGGATACCAATATTGTTGTACACGGGTTGCCATTGAGAGAAGACTGACCTCCAGTGAAGCAGAAGTTGCGCAGAACTCGACCCGAGATGTCCATGAAAATTAAAGAGGAAGTACAAAAGCAGTTGGATGCTGGTTTCTTAGCTGTCACTAATTATCCGCCTTGGGTCGCGAACATTGTGCCGGTACCAAAGAAGGATGGAAAGGTAAGGATGCGTGTGGACTATCGGGATTTGAACAGAGTTAGCCCGAAAGATGATTTTCCATTACCTCACATCGATGTGTTGGTAGATAATACAACTCAATTCTCGGTGTTTTCCTTCATGGATGGCTTTTCTGGCTATAACCAAATTAAAATGTCGCCAGATGATATGGAGAAAACAATGTTCATCACACCATGGGGCACTTTTTGTTATAAGGTGATGCCATTCGGTCTCAAGACCGCCGGTGCCACGTATCAAAGGGCTATGGTGACTTTGTTTCATGATATGATTCATCATGAGATCGAATGCTATGTTGATGACATGATAGCAAAGTCCCAAACAGAAGAGGGGCATCTGGTAGACTTGGCCAAGTTGTTTGACCGGTTGAGACAATTCAAATTGAGGTTGAATCCGAATAAGTGCACTTTTGGAGTGCGGTCCGGTAAGTTGCTAGGGTTTATTGTAAGCGAAAGAGGAATCGAGGTTGATCCCGCCAAAGTAAAAGCGATACAAGAAATTCCTGAACCGAGAACAAAAAAGGAGGTTCGTGGTTTCTTAGGTAGATTGAACTACATTTCACGGTTCATATCTCATCTAACAGCCACGTGTGAACCCATATTCAAGTTGTTAAGAAAAGATCAAACGGTCAGGTGGAATGATGATTGCCAAGCGGCATTTTTGAAAAAATAAAAGAATATTTATAGGAGCCTCCGATTCTGATGCCTCCTGTGGAGGGGCGACCGTTAATTCTGTACTTGACAGTCCTCGAGGGGTCTATGGGGTGTGTACTGGGGCAGCATGACGAGACTGGTCGAAAAGAGCATGCAATTTACTACCTTAGCAAAAAGTTTACCGACAGTGAAACAAGATATTCACTGCTCGAGAAAACTTGCTGCGCTTTGGCATGGGCTGCTCGCCGACTGAGACAGTATATGCTGGTTCATACCACTTTGTTGATTTCCAAGATGGATCCGATCAAGTATATATTTGAGAAGCCAGCATTGACCGGACGGGTTGCAAGATGGCAAATGATTTTGACTGAATATGATTTCCAGTACACTTCTCAAAAAGCAATCAAGGGGAGTGTATTGTCTGATTACCTCGCCCAGCAACCCATTGAGGATTATCAACCGATGAAGTTTGAGTTCCCTGATGAAGACATCATGTTTCTCAAATCAAAAGATTGTGAGGAACCTATCCCGGAGGAGGGGCCCGACCCTGAGTCCGAATGGATTTTGATGTTTGATGGGGCCGTTAACGTGAATGGTAGCGGAGTTGGTGTTGTTTTGGTTACGCCGAAAGGATCCCACATTCCTTTTGCTGCCCGGCTAACATTTGAATGCACCAACAATGTGGCTGAATACGAAGCTTGTATCCTGGGTGTCGAAGAGGTGATTGATTTGCGGATCAAGAACCTTGTTATCTATGGAAATTCAACTTTGGTTGTGAACCAGGTTAATGGGAAATGGCTTACGCATCAATCCCACTTAATTCCATATCGGGATTATACGAGGAGGTTGTTGACGTTCTTCACCAAGGTGGAATTACACCATGTGCCGAGGGAAGAAAATCCTTTGGCAGATGCTTTGGCTACTCTGGCCGCTTTGATTAAAGTGCAATGGTGGAATCAATTTCCTAGTGTTGAGGTGGGACGACTGGATAGACCGGCTTATGTGTTTGTTGTCGAGACATTGCCTAATGATGAAAAGCCGTGGTATTATGACATCAAGCGTTATCTGGAGACCCAAGAGTATCCTGAGGGAGCGTCTAAGAAGGACCGAAAGACTCTGAGGAGGTTGACCATGGCGTTCTATCTGAACAAAGATGGGGTCTGGTACAAGAGGAATTTTGATTGGGTTTTGCTCAGGTGTGTTGATAACAAAGAAGCAAGCCAATTGATGAAAGAAGTGCACGAGGGGTCGTTTGGTACCCATGCCAGCGGGAATGCGATGGTGAAAAAGTTGCTAAGGGATGGATATTATTGGATGACAATGGAGGCTCGGTGTTTCAACTTCGTGCGGAAATGTCATAAATGCCAGATTTATGCTGACAAGGTGCACGTGCCTCCAAATCCATTGAGTTTGATGTCGTCTCCGTGGCCGTTTTCTATGTGGGGCATTGATATGATCGGAAAGATCGAACCTACGGCTTCAAATAGGCACCGATTCATATTAGTGGCTATTGATTACTTCACCAAGTGGGTGGAAGCGACATCTTATGCAAATGCGACGAAACAGGTTGTTGCCAGGTTCTTGAAAAGAGACATCATTTGCAGATATGGGGTTTCCGAAAGAATCATTACGGATAATGGTTCTAATCTCAACAACAAGATGATGGTAGAACTGTGCCGGGAGTTCAAGATCGAGCATCACAATTCTTCTCCTTATCGTCCAAAGATGAATGGGGCGGTAGAGGCGGCTAATAAAAATATTAAAAAGATTATGCAAAAAATGGTCGTGACCTATAAGGATTGGCACGAGATGTTGCCGTTTACATTGCACGGGTATCGAACCTCAGTGCGTACATCTACTGGGGAAACGCCTTTCTCGCTTGTATATGGGATGGAAGTTATGCTACCAGTTGAGGTCCAGATTCCGTCATTAAGAGTCCCGATGGATGTGAAATTGGAAGAGGCTGAATGGGTAAGGACTCGGTGTGAAGAGTTGAGCCTGATTGAGGAAAAGAGGCTGGCGGCCATTTGTCATCGACAATTGTACCAACAGTAAATGAAGCGTGCTTTTGACCGAAGGGTGTGACCTCGTGTGTATCATGTGGGAGATATGGTGTTGAAAAGGATCCTTCCTCCTCAGAACGATCGTCGGGGCAAGTGGACACCTAATTATGAGGGTCCATTCGTGGTCAAGAAGGTTTTCTCTAGCGGAGCCTTGTTGTTGACGACCATGGATGGTGAGGATTTTCCATCCCCTGTGAATGCGGACGCAGTTAAAAAATACTTCGTATAAGAGACCCGCTGGAAGGAAAGAATAAAATAGTCCAGGCAAAAATGGGCATCCCGGCAACCAAAAAAATGAAAAAAGGTTCGGGCAAAAATTAGGGATAAAAAGAGAAAAAAACTGTACACCCGGCAAGTCGAAAACCTCACAAGGGCGACTTGGGCAAAAAAGGGTATCCCGGTGGACTGAAAACCCGAAAGGATGGTCCAGGAAAAAGAGGGAATGAAACGAACAACTGCATCTAGCATGGTCGTTTTGTACTTTGGATATGACACTGGATAATCTGAAAGCGGAGATCGGTCGAAAGCGCCTTGTTTCGGAAGGCAGAAAGCGCGGAGAGTCTTGAGGACATATGGGTTGTAACCGGGTTGGAACTCGATGAGATCATGGGTTCACATTACCACTAGGATAGATTTTCCTTTTGTGCGCAATTACATCTTTTCAGGGATTGCTTCCTGTGTATTGCTCAGTTACGAGCCACCTTTTTCAATCAATAAAATGCATATTCAGTCAAATAATTTTGTTTTTGTTTTCATTATCGCTTTGATTGCAAAAAAACATCCGTTTATTTTGATAAAGAATCTTTGCATTTTGAGACATTGGGGTCCCTTCCAATGCATGCTTATAGGATTAAAACTTGAAATCTTATTCGGAAGGTTGAGTGACCTAGGTGTTGAAATTTTGGCACGCTTGAGGCACGTTTTATCTAACGATCTCTTTTGCAGGTGCTGTTGGTTTATTTTCACTCACTTGCAGGTTGTGATATGAAGCGTTTTTGACAAAAGATTCCTTTGAGGTCCAATCAGGGACGAGGAGTTGAAGAATGGTGTAGAGACTGCGAGAGAAGTGCGACGATCCTAGAGGGTTAATCAAGAAGACTATTCAAAGTCTGAAGAAGTGGAAAGTTGACATTGTGTTAGATGGTGAATACCAGGGTTCGGCGAGTCGACGGATGTTCCGTGTCAAATATTCCGTATCTCCCCAGCGGGTTCGGGGTCGGTGTTTCCTCGGCAGCCAGGCCTGAAGTTTGCTGTTTCCCCTAGCAGGGTTGAGATTGTTATTTCCCCAGCAGGCCGGAAGGTTGCTGTTCCCCCGGTAGGGGTGTGCGTTGGTGGTTTTTCCCCAGTGAAGTCCCCAAGCGGATCGAGTTCAGTGGAGGTCATCCCTAGTAAGGGTTCCTCTTTCCCCAACAGCAATGTTATCACAAGCAGGGTTGAAGATGGGAGTGATATCGAGTTCCTCAGCAGAGTTGCTCGTGCCGTCCCCTGAGGGGGATATTTTTTATGCATTCATCATTTAGAGAAGCATAGCATATTGCATGATTAATTCCGTAGCATTTCCATGGTTATGGAGCATTACGTTGTAAGGTTCATGCATCAGCATTGCAAGCATAAACTAGTCTCGAGCCGTGGTTACCGTTTGAGAATTGGTTTGGCTGGTTGGAGAAGATGTTACTCTAAGGAGTTTGGCATCGTGATTTTGAAGCAATAAAGTATTCCCCAGTAGTGTGATATTGGAGGAAGCGATTCCGTCGTTCGGAGATGGAAGTGAAAATTGGAGAGCGTTACGCGATCAGCACGAAGATTGGGGTCCATCAGGAGAAAAGGAGACGCAAAGTGTCTTCTGGAGAACGGGGTTCAAATGGAGAACGGGGTTCATTATTTGGCAGTAAAAGCAAAGAAGTTTTCGGGGGTTCAAGAAAAGCAAAAAAAATAATAATAATAACTAAGAGAAAATCCCCAGCAGAAGTGGCGTTCAGGTCAGCTTTTCGGTATTCAGACCGAAGTGGCATTCAGGCCAGCTTTCCGGTATTCAGACCGAAGTGGCATTCAGGCCAATTTTCCGGTGTTCAGACCGAAGTGGCATTCAGGACAATTTTCCGATATTCAGACTGAAGTGGCATTCAGGCTAATTTTCCGGTGTTCAGACCGAAGTGGCATTCAGGCCAAGTTTCCGATATTCAGGCCGAAGTGGCATTCAAGCCAATTTTCCGATATTCAGACCGAAGTGGCATTCAGGCCAGCCTCTCGGTGTTTAGACCGATATTAATAATCTTATATATCCTGATGCTCAGTATTCAGACTGATGAGCGGCATTCAGGCCATGGTTATTTCTGTGTACCATTTATTTTGGTATCCAGGTTAACGTTCTTTTCGGTATTCAGACCGACTATCACCGTACCAGACGTATTCTTCTTACAAGACCACCTCTTTGCCGATTTTGACAGGAATTGTTACTTAATTCCCAGCGGAGCGCAAATTGTTCGTCTGTTCTTTGTATTCAACCACTCTTCACCCTGATCATCTGAAAGCCGAGGCTGTTCATATCGACAGGTTCACAGTGGATTGAATAGGGGCAGCTGTAACACCTCAAAATTTTCTCTCCTCTTCTTGAGACTAGTTTGACATATTGCATTTCATGCTCAGAGCATTAGGCATTGCACTTTGCATATCATTTGGACATAAGAAGATCATCCTCCAAAGTCTTTTCAAAAGATGGGGAAGAGATGATTCAAGCCTAAGGGTCTCTATGAATTGATTATCAACCATCTGAGGGTATGGGCTTCAATTAGGGTTTCTTGATTCTTCAAAGGTCTTGAGCATCATTTTGTTTGCAAGGATATATTACCATCATCATGGTTCTATCATCATCAAGAGTTTCAGAGTTCTTCCTCAAATTCCTTTGGATTAGGGTTGTGACCTCTGGTCAACCCTAATCAATGCCATTCTTCCAACTAGGGTTTCTCAAAGAGATGAGGTATTTTCTTGGGATGAGGATCACATGGGTATCATAAGGGGCTTACATGAGCTAGGGTTTCATTTTTGAGCAATTCCCCCAAGTGGTAGAGGCTCAAGTGGATCAAGGCATGTCAAGGTCATCTAAGGACCAAAAAGTCAACTGTGCAGTCAACTGAGGGCTATGAGGTGGGGAAATGAGTTAAGATACCTCAATCATGTTCAAAAGAGGTCCACTCATAATTCTAAACATCCATCTTGAAGATTTAGAGGTCATGGCAAAAGTTACCAAAAATGGAAAGTGACCTATAATTCAAAGTTTCCAAATTTGGCAAGTTTTTGGTCCACATTCAACTTGACTTGTCAATGTCAAATATGTTTCAAATGGATTTTTGGTGAACATGAAAGTTGTAGATCTTTGTCTCCCCTTTCCGAAAAATCCTAATTCATGTCCATATGATGAATGGTTGAGAAGTTATGGTCATTTGATCACAAGGTGTGCATGGAAATTCAAAATTGCCTAAGTTTTGATACAAAGCTCCAATTTGGTCCATTCTTTTTGCAAAATGTTTCTCTTGATCAAGACATCTCAAAATAGCCTTTGCCATGCATGGGAAAAGTGTGTATGCTCATTATTTCTCATGTGATCATTTTGGAGGGAATTTCCACAATTCAAATTTGGCTTATGATACAAGCAAAGTAATCATTCAATCATGACCATTGGCTAATTTGGAGTGGATTAGAAGCTTAACATGGGAGCTTGCACGTGCATTATGGGCATGGGAGTGCAATTTACATTTTTTGCAAGTTGCTTCATAATTCACTAATCATGATTAGTGAAAGGTTAAATTGATTAGCAGCATCATTAGCAAGGGATATAAAAGCCAAACCCTAATCCTAACAACCATAACAGAATCAATTCAGATCTGGAATTTCAAAAACTCCCTCCATTTTCTCTCACTTCGAATTTGGATTTTCTTCACACAAACTTCAAATCTCTTTGCATTTTCTTGTTCCTGGTGAAATTCTGAGCAAGATTCATCATTCACTTGAAGCAATTCATCAAGAAACCATGTAGATCAAGAGCTTCCTCATGTGGATCGGATTTTGAGATTGAAGAGAATTCAAGTGGTCTCAACCATTGTTTCTTGCACAAAGCTTCAACAAAAGTATAGTGGAGTAGATCTGGAGCATATGAGATCTTGAGGACACGATTTCAGCAACCTCCAATTTCAGGTGATGCAAATTCGATCCTCTCATTTTACTTTTTTATGATCATAGAATGATAGATCCTGTTGTGTAAAGCTTGTGCATGTATTTAGATTTGATTTTGGTTGAGTATTGAGGTTGTATGGTTAGCTGGAAGTTTTGATCATGAATATATTTTGCTTCGATCTGGAAAACTTATTGAGAATTAGGATGATTTGATATGATATTTGGATTCTATGTGAGAGGACGGTTCGAATGGTACCGGTCTTGTTGATTTCTGCAAAAATGCACGGCGGAGCCACCGCGTGTGTTACCGGAGAAGACGACCGGAGCTTAGCTCCGGCGTCTCTATAATTTCCCAGGGTTTGACTGTGTGATGCCATGTGTGTGCTGCGTCTAGCCTTGCGTGTCTGTTTGATTGGATACGCTTGCTTTGACTGGCCACGCGTTGCTTTGACTTGCTAAGTGGCACGCTGATGTAGATTAATGAAACGATGCGTTTCATTCTTTTAAACGTGAGTCGTTGATCTGTTTTTCGTGCCTCATCGTGTGGATGTGATATTTTCTGAGTTTAATTCAAATAATGCTTTTCCCTCCATATTTTTGTCTTATTTCATTTCTTTTGTTCATCCCCCATTATTCAGTGAGTCGTTCTTTATGCTCGCACTACGTGCTGATGCTTTTGAACATGTACCTAAGATCTTTGTCCAGAGTCTGTCAAGTGGAATAGGGTCCCACTTTCTGGATCCCCACACTTTCTTTGTCATGAGCTCACCCTGGCCGGGGTTAAGAGCTATGAGGTCTCATCCTCATTACCATTTTGATCGGCTCACCCTGACGTTCAATGTCAGTGGTTAAGAGCCCAGTTGATTGCCCTTACAGTTTGGCTTGTTTGTCGAGGTTGATATGACCCCTCTTGACTAAAGCCCACACATTGTTTGAGCCTCTTGTATGGATATAGTGTGTGATGTTTTTTCACTTGTGTGGGTGATTATTTACTTTTGAGTTGCCTCATCTCCATGATGAGTTAAGTTTTGTTAGAGACCTCAACTTAGGGATAATTGATGGCATGACAACTATTAGGCTCGAGTCTTAGTTTCCCTATTAGTTTGTTGTTTCCCTGGTCTCTGGTTAGGAGAGTGTTGTACCCCTGTTAAGGGGAACTACGTCGCCGTGATTCTCATACCAGATGAGATACGTAGGCAGGAGGTTGCGAGCAATCTCTCCGGGTACCCTCTTTCTTTTTGTTGTGTTGTCTTGTGTGTGTCCACCCTCTTCTTTGTTTTGGTGTCAGTATTTGCTTGTTCAGCGTGGACATGTGTGGTAGGTTCATACCTTGAGAATTTCTTCTGTTATTCATATTGGGGATCATTTGTGGGGTTTGTTATTCAGTTGGGGTTCATATTGGGGTTCATCTCGGGGTTCATTTGTGACGGTTGTCACTCACTTGGGGTTCATTTGGGGTTCATTTGTGGTGATTGTTATCATTTGGGGTTCATCTTTGGTGTTCGCTGTTTAGCGATTGCTATTGTTGGGAGTCGGATGTAAGTCCATGTATTGGAATTCCGTTTCCTCTTTGTTTGCTGTTGTCAGGAGTCGGATGTAAGTCCATGTATTGGCATTCTGTTTCCTTTTGTTTGGTTATTGTCAGGAGTCGGGTGTAAGTCCATGTATTGGCAATCTGTTTCCTTTTGGGTGTTTCTTTTGACGTCTCAGCGTCTCTTTTTTTGAAGTCTTGTTTCAGCATGTGTTAGCCGAGCTACGAGTGCTCTGATTCTTTTCTGGATAGAGAAGATACGTAGGCATAGGACGCGATGTCTTAGCGAGCATGTCTCCCTTTCCCCGAACTACGTCGACTCTGATGTTTGTTTCTGACAAACTACGTAGGCCCAGGATGCGACATCTTGCCGAGTCCACTTCCTCCGGTTTCTTTCTCTCCTCACCTATTCATTATTCCAGTTTGTGCATTTTCTTTGAGCAGTTTATTAGGAACCTTTTTCTTACTCTTTGAGCTATCTTTTGAGCGTGGATCCCGTTGAGTACGACGGACGTGAGGGGTGCTAATACCTTCCCCTTGCGTAACCGACTCTCGTACCTTGTAATCTCTGGTCGTAAGACCATTCCTTTCCCTTTATTAGGTTAGTCCTGCGCTCCCTTTCCGTCATAGGATGAATAGCGTCGGTGGCGGCTCTGTAAACTGTATTTTTTCCGCCGGTTGTTTTTCGCGTTGCGACACTTGGTTTATATCCAAAATGGATCCAATCAAGTATATTTTTGAGAAGCCTCCTTTAACTAGGAGGATTTCCCGTTGGCAGATGTTGTTATCAGAGTATGATATTGAATACCGATCTCATAAAGCAATTAAGGGTAGTGTATTAGCTAACCATTTGGCTCACCAACCAATTGAAGATTACCAGTCAGTGCAGTATGACTTTCCTGATGAAGAGATTTTGTACTTGAAAATGAAAGATTGTGATGAACCATTGCTTGAAGAAGGGCTAAAACCTGGTTCCCGTTGGGGCATGGTATTTGATGGAGCTATTAATCAGTATGGTAATGGCATTGGGGAAGTAATTATTACTCCCCAAGGAACACATTTTCCGTTTACAGCTAGATTGACTTTCAAGTGTACAAATAATATGGCTGAGTATAAAGCTTGCATTATGGGGCTTGAAGAGGCCATTGATCTCATAATCAATTATTTGGGCGTCTATGGAGATTCAGCTTCGGTGGTGAATCAAATCAAAGGTGAATGGGAGACGAATCAACCCGGTTTGATACCATATAGAGACTATGCGAGGAGGATTTCAACTTTCTTTACAAAGGTTGAGTTTCATCATATCCCTCGAGATGAAAACCGGATGGCAGATGCTCTTGCAACTTTGGCTTCAATGATTGTAGTGAAGTATTGGAATGAGGTTCCCAATCTGACTGTGATGCATCTTGATAGGAAAACTCATGTGTTTGCTGTTGAAGAGGCCAAAGATGAAAACCGTGGTATTATGATATCAAGTGTTTCCTCAAAAGCCAGATTTACCCGCATGGGGCATCGGTGAAAGATAAGAAGACTTTGAGAAGATTAGCCGACAATTTCTACCTGAATGGTGATGTTCTTTACAAGAGAAACTTTTATATGGTTCTGCTCAGATGCATGGATAGACACAAAGCAAACCTATTGATGACTGAAGTCCATGAAGGTTCCTTTGGTACTCATTCCAATGGACATGCAATGGCAAAGAAGATGTTGCGAGCAGGTTACTATTGGCTGATAATGGAATATGACTGTTGCAAGTTTCTGAAGTAATGCCATAAGTGTGAAATATATGTAGATAAGATTCATGTTCCTCCGACACTGTTGAACGTCATTTCCTCCCCATGGCCCTTCTCCATGTGGGGAATCGATATGATTGGCATGATTGAGCCCAAAGCATCAAATGAACATCTTTTCATTTTGGTGGCTATTGACTACTTCACAAAGTGGGTTGAAGCGACATCGTATGTGAATGTAACCAAGCAAGTTGTTGTAAGGTTTATCAAGAATCAAATCATATGCCGTTATGGTGTGCCAAGTAAGACCATTATTGATAATGGTTTGAACTTGAATAACAATATGGTGGAAGCTATTTGCAAAGACTTCAAGACTACACATCATAATTCTCCTCTCTACAGACCTAAGATAAATGGGGTTGTTGAAGCTACAAACAATAACATCAAGAAGATCATCCAGAAGGTGGTTGTGACGTACAAGGATTGGCATGAGATGCTCCCATTTTCTTTGCATGGGTATCGTACATCCATCCTCACTTCAACAGGGGCAACCCCTTTCTCACTTGTTTATGGCATGGAAGATGTGCTCCCGCTAGAGGTTGAGATCCCATCATTGTGTGTCTTGATGGAAGCCAAGTTGACCGAGGCTGAATGGTGTCAGACCAAATTTGATCAGCTGAATTTGATTGAAGAGAAAAGGTTAACTGCCATGTGTCATGGTCAGTTGTACCAGCAGAGAATGAAGAAAGCTTTTGATAAGAAAGTCAGGCCTCATGTGTTCAAAGAAGGTGACCTTGTGCTCAATAAAATTCTATCTTTCAAGCCAGATTCTAGGGGCAAATGGACTTCTAATTATGAAGGCCCATATGTTGTCAAGAGAGCCTTTTCAGGCGGTGCTTTGATTCTTACAACTATGGAAGGTGAAGAGTTCACTCTTCCTGTGAATGCCGATGCAGTCAAGAAATACCTCTCCTAAAAAGAAAAGAACAACTCGCTAAGTTGAAAACCTGAAAAAGGGAAGCTTAGGCAAAAATGAGCGTCTCGGTGGATTAAACTCGAAAGGAAGATCCAAGCAAAAGTTAGAGACATAAAACAGAAAGAGTTATCCCGATAAATTGAGTACCCCACGTTGAGGCAATTTATACAAAAAATAGGGATTACGGCAAGTAACTGCATCCTGCTGATCTTCGGTTTTGAAGACTTATCTTGAGCACATTGTCAGATTTGTGTTTATTATCTCCAGCAGTCGCCAAAAGCACAATGGATATCAAGAGTTGGTAGAAGGATTAGTGATCATTGTATTCAATGTAGCCCTTTTCCATGTAAATTACCATTTTTCAACTTTTGTAAAGATCTATGGAGTCTTGTCATTTAAAGACTACCATTCTATTAAATAAAGTTGAGATTTTATCCAATTGTTTATACTCTTGTTTAATTCAGCCAAATAGATTTAAATTTTATTGTGATCATTTTTGAAATTAAAAATTTAAAAAAAAATCATGTTTTCTTAAATATATAAAAGTAGTTATTTTAAGAAATCAATTTCATTCAAGAGGAATATCAGCATCGGTTTGAAAGCAATAAGCCCTAAATGTGAAGCATTATTGGTTCTCCCCAAGCAGTTGGCGTGATCCCTGTTTCATCCCCAACATCTTTTTAGTATCCGATGTTTGTTGGTTTCCCCAGCCAAGTCCGTTGTCATCCCCAACTGTGTTTGTTGTCCTCCCTCGGGTTATAAGCATTTTATTGCAGCAGGCTGCATGGTTTCGGCAGAATTTTGTTCCCCCCAAGTCGCCATAAGATTCGTCTCCAGTCAGAGTTTCTGAGTAGCTATTTATGTTGATCCTCTGCAGGGTTGTCTCCCATGTGATATGGTGTTGAACTAAAATTCCCCGCAGAGTTGACAGCAGTTTCCTCAGCAGATCCTCTCCTTTCTTCCCCAGTCAGGGTCAAGCCTTCGAGGTGTTCGATCTCTTCTCCAGCAATTGTTTCCCTCTTGAGTGGATTGGCCGAGAATTGTATTGATGATTCAAATCAACGACAGTTGTATCCTTTGCGATCATTTTGTCAGCATGATCATCATATATACATATACATATACATCTACACTCATATAATTTTATTGTTGCACCATTACACCTTGTGATTCATTGTTATTGTGACTCTCTGCCAATGTGGTACTTTATCCCCATGCAGATTCGATATGTCTGTTCTTCTTCAATTATAGAGTGTTATCCCCTTAGGTAGAAAGACTTTAACCTTTCTCCTTTTCCCCACTGAGCTATTTCCTCGTGGATGATTATTATTTCAATTTCCTCCCCAGTCGATTATCTGGATGGAACCACTCCCCTTGAGTTATATCTTCATTGGGTTGAGTCTTGATTGACCGTGTCTTTCTAGATCTCCCATAGATAGATGTCTTTGGTCCTCTAAGAGTCTATTACCCAGTAAATGGTGATATTCTTCTTACTTTGCAGTTTGTTACGTCTTGTCCAATACCCGACAAGAGTAACCCCTTTTCTCCCCGAAGAATTCGTTTTTACGTTTCCCAGGAAGTATATCCTTGATATGTTCATCCTAACCGATGACATATATTTTCTTCTCATGCTTTGAGTTTATCCTTGATATGTTCATCCTAACTGGTGACAAATATTCTCTCTCCTTGGTATTCTACCCAGTAAAAAGGTAGTTGTAATCACTGTTTTATTCCCCAAAGAGTTAATCTTTGATATGTTCATCCTAACCGATGACAGGTTTCCTTCTCTTTGCGGTCTTCTGCCCAGTAACCGGTAGTTGTAAATCCTGCTTTTCTCCCCTTTGCAGAGTTTGTCCTTGATATGTTCATCCTAACCGATGACGGATATTCTCTTTCCGGTATTCTATCCAGTAACTGATAGATGTAATTCCTATTCCTCCCTTCGGAGTCTATCCTTGATATGTTCATCCTAACCGGTGACGGATATTCTCTTTCTTGGTATTCTATCCAGCATTCGATAGATATAATTCCTACTTTGTTCAGGCGGTTTATCCTTGATATGTTTATCCTAACCAATGACAAATATCCTCCTTAACATCCCCAGGCAAGTTTATCCTTGATATGTTCATCTTAATCGATAACGGATTTTCTTTCCTTTGAGTCTATCCTTGATATGTTCACTTTAACCAGTGACGGATATTCTCTCCCTTCGATCTTCTGCCCAGTAACTGGTAGTTATAAATCTTATTTTGGCTTTCCCCATCAATTTTATTCTTACCCATTAATCGGTAACGAATACGCCTCCTGGCTTCCCTCAGTGAGTCATCCTTGATATGTTTACCCTAACCGGTAACAGATGTCCTTCCTGTCAGATTTTTGTTATTCCCTTACCCAGTATTCGGTAGTGGATAATATATTTTTTTCTCCTCCTGTACTAAAGATCTTTTCTTCCCCAATCGAGTTTGAGTACGTATTTCCTTAGTGAAATCGCTGTTCCTGCTTGGTTCGAGTATTTCAGTTTTGTTCTGATCTACCCGTTTCCCCTGCAGATGTTCCTTCAGTTCCCCGGTTGAGTCTTTCCATTGATTTACTTTCATGGAATCCCTCGAGTCCCCCAGGGGTTTTTAAGTCGTAGCCTGGCCTACGCACAACCCTTTTTATCCCCCCAGAGTCTATGTCTCCCCAGTGAGTTTTCCTTATGGAATGCATTATACTCCTGTGGACTTTAAGTCTCTCTGAATTCTTTTCCTCTGTGGCAACCTTTCCCCGCATAGATTTATTTTAACATTCATATCATATGCATCATGAGGTCTCTTAGGGACCAAAATTTGTTTCTATATGTTGTTATTTAAGCCCATTCTGCTGTGTCGATACGAAGATTTTAACCTTCATCTCCTTAGCTAGAACATCCTTAAATAGGGGCAACTGTAAGACCCCAATTTTGACCCTAAGATCCCTCATGCTATCTCATCATATGCATTAGCATTAGAATCACACCTTGGCATCCTCCTTACCCCTCATTCATTGGGTTTGCATTGGGAGAAATCACCAAACATCATTTGATTGTATATACTTTGTATTTTTATCATTTTACTAACCAAAATACCAAAAATATGTCTTTGCATAAACTAACTCTTTTATAGGTAGGGCATGTGCTCACCTTTGATCTATCAAGCTCACATCTAGGGTTTAAGACCCTCAGTGCAAGGAGCTCAATCAATATTGGTTTACTATGGCTCTAATCATCATATATGAATCCCCATGATCTTCACATGTTATTTTGATCAAGAAATCATCAAGAGTTTGGAATTGGTTTGCCTTGGAAACCCTAATTCATCTGGGTATCTTGTGTAACTTCTTCAACAAGCTTCATCAATAATTGATCAAATAATTCAAGTGATACTTCAAATTTCATCATATTATGCATATATGATCCTCCAAGAGTCCCAAAAGTCAATAGAATTGCAAGCTAACAAGTTGGTTCATGGTGGTTGACCAGAGGACTTCATCTGATCAAAACTGGGGTTCCCTAGACCCTATCTCCTATAATTTTTATTATATGAAAATTATTCCAAGATAAATGTTACTCTAAATGACATTCCAAACAACTTTCATGTTGAGGTGTAGAGCTATATTTTCCTGGAAAGTTATTTTTTATGATGAAAGATTATATGTCATTTTGTTTAAACCCTAATTTGGAGGTCAACTTCCCAAGGCCATAACTTGCTCAATTTTTATGATATGAAATATTTCCAAGTTGAAAAATCAAATTAGAGATGTCTAATTCAAATTTGATGTTTGGAGGAAGAGCTAATTCAACTTTTATGAGCATGTGATATGAGGATACATTATAGGTCATTTTGGACCAATGGCATTGGATAAGTGATTTTCCTCAAGTTCAAAAATGCATAACTCTTTCATATTAAATCCAAATGAGGTCAAATTTATGACCATTTTGAAGTAATTTGATATATCTATAACTTTGGTTAAGGGACTTTTCTCATTTGAAGCTCACATAAAAAGTTAGCCAAGGTGGAATAAGTGAACATATGGCTTGACACTTAGAATTTTTTTTGACATATTAGATTTTCCCAACTTCCACCTCAAAATTCATCATGATCCAAGATTGAAATGAAAAAGTATATAACATAAAAGTTGTTCCTCTTGATCTGACTTATCCATAAAGTCTAATTTCATCCATTTTGGATAAGATTTGAATGGGTTGCACATGGCTTGAACATTGCATCATCATTTGGTAAGATTGAACTTCAAACTCCCACACACCAATGCATGACATTCCAACATGATCTCAGACTTGTTTGTATTCAATTATGGACCAAATGACATGATTTCATGGGCCTGTACACGCCCATGAACCCATGCATCACTCATTTCTATTTTTGGATTCCATGTTCAAGTGTGCAAATATCAATTGGATTGGATATAAATAGAGACCTCTAGGATCATTATTGAGGACCCTGGGCTCCATTTCAGAGGACAACCTTGAGAATTTCCATTGGAAATTGAGTTTGAATCTCACTGTTTTGAGATTCAAAACTCCAAGGATCCAAAGCCTTTTGATCATTCTATTCTACTCCTTCAAGCATCATGAGCAATATCAAGCACAAGAAAGAGAAAGAACAATCGAATCCAGACCTACATTGAAGGTATTTTTCAGAAATTTTCATCTCTTCGATTCTCACTCAATTCTCCATAATTCTCTTGGACCTTTGGTTGTCTGAAGTCCTACCAATGTAGGCAACAAGATTGAGTTGCTGCGAGGTTAAATCGAAGCAACTCAGAGTGTGCATCTCAAATTTCAACTCCTTGTATATCTTAATATACTTGGAGTTAGGATAAATTGAGGCCAAATTCGAGCTCAATGCCATTTTTACTTTAAAATCATGTCCTTCTTTTTAATTTTGGTGATGGTTGTGACTGAACCAGTCCGATGAGGCTCACCGGAGAAGGAGACCGAAGCTCTGGCTCCGGTGGTGAGTTGGCAGTCCTGAGAACCATAGGATCCATTTGATTTAATCTAATCTCGCACGTTGGTTTGAATTACCATTGTTGTGGCGCGTTGACTCAGGTCCATTGTGGATTGCACGCTAGTGGCCACTTGATCTGCCACCTCAATTAATGAGGGAGATCAAGTGGTCCACGTTTTTTTTTATTATTTGATTTTCATTTTATTTGTTCTATTTTCATTAATTCATATTAATTTTAATATTGATCCAAAAAATATGAGAGTTTCACCAAATTTTTTAAAATAAATTCCTCTTTCATTTTCTGAATTAAAATTATTTTTTGGATCATTATTAATATTTTTCATGATTTAATTGATTTTGTGAATATTTTTAATTATTTAAAAATAGTTTTAAGTTTCCAAAAATTATGAAATTTTTTATCCAAGGTCCTTTGACCTTGTTTGACCTATGATAAATCTCATGGCCATTTCTTTGTTGTTTTGATGAGACTTTAGGAATTTAACAAACCATAATTTAATTTAATGCATTATTTAATTGATTTTTATTATTTAATTGCAAAATAAATTGTGTTGAGCATTTGATATTGACTTGCTGAATTTGACTTGTGTTGTTGGGTCTTGGTCAAGGTTGATTTGACTTTGTTGAGTTAAAATTATTGGATTTAGGAGATTAATGAAATGTACATTTCATCTCCCCAAATGAATGAATGATTTTAATTTGGTAAAAGTCCTTCTTTGACCAATTTGTGTTGATTCAATTTCCCCTACCTCTTCATCTCATTTGCCTTCTCTATTCATTCATGTCATGGACCTATGATATCTCCATATCCTAAGGCTAGTTGATTGAAAAATCAACATGAGTGTGGATGAGATTAGGTCCACCCTTTTGCATATTCTTTTTTAAGTGTGGTGTGTTCTCCAAAGAATGACTTAAACAAAACCAAAGAAAAAGCAATACTAACTTCTAATCAACTAACAACTAACATTTAATTTCAAGCTATTTACTTTTATGCAATTTAATTTTAAGTATTTATTCATTTGCCATTATTCATACCATTCAATTTGTTTACTTTAATGCCATTCTTACTTTGCTCAATTGAGCCATATCCTGTGAATATATTGTGTTTGTATATACTTGTTTGTGTTTATGGTCTTTTGATCTTAATGTACATATAAGAATAAAAACCCTAAAAAACATTTGTGTGGACTGTTGGATTTGATCTGAGACATTGGACTTAGAATTAGGCAAAACTCCCCATGCAAAAGGACTTGGCCAATGCCAACTTTCATGAAACCAAGTGCTTGTGAAGTGAACTTTCATCTGATACAATATTGAAGATTCATTGGAGTTCATCTGCAACATGATCATATTGAAGCTGTTATTTTGAACCTGTGTCTAATGCCTATCTTTGAAGTCATCTGATACATGGGGAATTATGAAGAAGATCATGGAGTTACTAATATTGGATGTGGCTATCTTTATTTGATACCTTGCTCTTCACCTTGCTATTTGTGTATTGATATTGCTTGATTCTAAAGTCCAAGGGAAATTTGGGTTTCTATATGACATTCTTGTCTATTGGATTGCAACCCATTGGCCAGATCTTTTGCTTAGGATTAGTCTCTTCATCTCTTCCCCACTTCTTTAATTTCAAATATCTCCCTCCTTTTAAAATCTTCTTTGTTTGTTATTTCTAAAACCTAGACTATTTTGCAAATTAGAAACTTTGGCCTTATGCCATTGCATTTTCAAACTCACTTTCTTAATCAAACTTGTAAATGAACTTATCTATACTTGACTTAAAATTTCAAAAGCCAAAAAGAACTAACACTCATTCAAACCTTTTTAGGCCTTTTGTGCCTTTGTTAAATTCAAAATTTTGTTAAAAGCAACTCATTCACTTTGAAATTTTTACCACGAACTACGAGGTTTTGATCCCTCATTTTTATGTTGGTACGTAGGCACAAGTCTGAAGGTCTTGTCAAACACAAAAATATAATTAATGAATTATTTTCTCACCCCTCCATTCTGTTTTATTGCAAACATCATTTTGTACAAAAACACATATGCACACAAGAAAGGGCTCCCTAGGAGTACCTAGGACACTTTGGGTGCTAACACCTTCCCTCTGTGTAACCAACCCCCTTACTTGTAATCTCTGGAATTTTATTAGTTTTGATTTGAAAACTTCTTATTTTTGGGTTTTGTTCGTACTTTTCCCTTTTCCCTTGGAAACAATAAAAGCGCGGTGGCGACTCTGGTTTAATTGACGTCTAGCTTATCCATATCTTGATGGTCATGAATTTACCGTTACAAAGTGGTTTTCTCGTGTTGAGGGACAAACTTCTCTTGCTCATGTGCATCCTCCTCATCCTGGTCACATGCAGCAAAAGTCTTAGCATTGTGCTCGTCCATATCAACGTGGACGACACTCTCGTATAACCAGTTAGCGATTTCAGTAATGCATATCCTAAGAGGGCCAGGAAGTGCCATAATAAACTGGTTAGAACTCATCACAACATTATAATCGGAAATTTGAGAAATCATACCTTGCTGAACTAGAGCGTTCATGTCCAACTTAGTCTTATCGAAAACCGGTGTCTCATTCAGGGCAGCAGGGTCGTAGCCAAAATGGTTGGATAAATGTGTAATTATACCACCAATGGAGATTTCTTCCTGAGCAACTCAGTCAACTCTACCTAGGTAGTCAGCTGCAAAGGCAACAACACTCACACCAACCATGTTCACCATGGAAAAAAGAAAGAACAACTCTCTCTAGGTAGCTACCCTAGTACTATCACCCCTACACAAGAGTGTGAAAGCTAGCATCTTTTGGGCGTAGTGGAAACAGGGATTCTAAATCCCCGATGCCTTATCACCCTTTGCAACATAATTAGATCGACTTGTGATGGCTGACCAGAAAGCCTTAGCATTAAAATTATCCGGAATAGCTCCGGGACCATAGAGGGGTAATCGGATAATACCACCTAATTGCTCAACCGTCAACTCATGATCAACGTTATACAACCTGAACTGCATAGTACCAAAATAATACATCATGGTCCCACCCACTCTTTCTTCAATTTAAACTCAATTGTGCTAAAACATTCTAGGGTTATGCACTCAAAAGTTGGCGCTTCACAATGCATAAATTCTAACATGCCTAGTACATGAAGCATTCGATCTATTTCTTCAAACAAACCTAATTGAGATAAAGTGTTAGAGCACATATACCTTGTTGGCGTGATCTTACGCTTAACATGAGACGAATAATGCCTCTCGTGCTCGGGGTTCTCACAGATTATGTTGTGAGTGTTGGGATGACGAATGGTTCTCTTCTGACGCCTCGACGACTCAACATCTGCTTGCTTTCCCTTAAAAATTAGCCTTGGAGGCATATTTGGTACCTGAAAAAAAAAGAGCGAAAATAGAATCTGGAGTTAGTAGAAAAGATTACCGGTATGCTGTAGAGAGTGGAAAATTGAGCAACTTTTATGAAGAGAGTAAGCGGTTTGGGTGGGTTAAGGTGATAAAGTTTGAGCTTTTAATGGTGGTGACTATGGAGTTTTTGAGAGAAAGAGAAAGACGAAGGAGAGTTAGGTGGAAAAGAGAGAAAAAAGGGGTGAAAAGTATGACTATTAGAAGTAAATATGAGCTAAGAGGTGATAATTGGGGTAAAACTCGGGTGGGGTCCACACTAAGGGAAGACAAAGCAAACACAAGTTCTGACCACATGCTCTCTGACACGGGCCGTGTCCCATGATACCGGCGACCGTGTCAGGCTTCTAGCCCATCACAAGTTTTCCTGCTTCAGTAGGGCTGACACGGGTCATGTCAGCCTACTGGAAAACCTAGAAACTCATCTTTTGAGCACATCCTGACATGGGAACCCGTGTCAGGCCCATATTTTTTCACACTTTTGTCGTTTTTTTGACCTTTTTCTCCTGGCATATTGAATTCTGTTGATTGAGTTCAACGTCTCCTACCTTATTAAGGGATCACTATGTGAAACTACAAGAAACTAAAACACACCAACATAAAGGAAATTGTTAGAAATAAAAAGCGTGGGTTGTCTCCTATGAAGCGCTTCGTTTAACGTCGCATGGCTCGACGGCCGTCTATCTTATCCTGTAAGAGGAACATTGTCTATCAACCCACTCTCTTATCCTTTGTAATAATGCTTCAATCTTTGTCCGTTCACTTTAAATATTTCCCTATTAGTTTGATTTTTTAGTTCTATCGCTCCATGGGGAAACACTTTGTGAACCAAAAACGGACCAGACCATCTGGACTTCAATTTTCCAGGAAAAAGTTTCAACCTGGAATTGAACAATAAAACCAATTGTCCCTCCACAAATTCCTTTCTCAGGATCTTCTGATCATGCCACTTTTTTGTTTGCTCTTTATAAATTATGGCATTCTCATAAGCCTGATTCCTAAATTCTTCTAGCTCATGGAGTTGAAGAATTCGGGATTCACCAGCTTTGACAAGATCATAATTCAGAAATTTGGAAGTCCAAAATGCTTTGTGCTCTAACTCGAGCGGCAAGTGACAAGCTTTACCATACACTAACTTCTAGGGGGACATACCTATAGGAGTTTTAAATGTTGTTCTGTATGCGCACAATGCATCTTCCAGCTTCATTGCCCAGTCTTTTCCAGACGCACAAACAATCTTCTCAAGGATTTACTTTATCTGTCTGTTAGACACTTCAACCTGCCCACTCGTTTGAGAATGATACGAGGTTGCAATCTTGTGCTTAACATTGTACTTCTTTAGCAGAGTTTCCATCAACTTATTTAAGAAATGGGTACCTTCATCACTGATAAGTGCTCTCGATACTCCATACCTTGAGAAAATATTGTTCTTCAGGAAATTCACTATAACTCTTGAATCATTAGTGGGAAACGCTACCGCTTCCACCCACTTTGATACATAATCTACTGCTACCAAGATGTAATTTTTTCCAAATGAGGGTGGAAACGGTCCCATGAAGTCTATTGCCCACATATCAAACAATTCCACCTCCAGCATGGCATTCAGCGGCATCTGATTCCTCTTAGAAATATATCATGTTCTTTGACATCTGTCGCACTCCTTGACCATGTCTTGGGCATCTTTGAATAGTGTAGGCCAGTATGAACCCGACTAGAGGACTTTAGTTGCGGTTCTGTCACCACTAAAGTGTCCTCCATAGTTTGAGTCATGACAAGCTCTAAGAACATCCTTTTGTTCCTCCTCTGTGACACCTCTTCTCACTAATCCATCTACTCCTCTCTTGTATAGGAATGGGCCATCCCACAAGTATAACCTACAATCATGTAAAAACTTTTTCTTCTTGTTAGAATCAAAATCATTAGGGATTACACCACCTACTAGATAATTCGCGTAGTCTGCGAACCAAGCGATACCAATAACAGCGAGGATGTGTTCATCAGCAAACTCATCCTTTATTGGTCTCTTGTCTTCCGTCTCTTCAATTAGCAACATTCGATACAAATGATCGGAAACAGTGTTTTCACATCCCCTTTTGTCCCTAATTTCCACATCAAACTCTTGAAGGAGCAAGATCCATCTCATAAGCCTCATCTTAGAATCCTATTTAGCAAACAAATATTTCAAAACAGCATGGTCAGTATAAACAACCACCTTAGATCCTAACAGGTATTTCCAGAATTTATCAAAGGCATAAACCACTGCTAACAACTCCTTCTCGGTAGTTGCATAGTTCATCTGAGCGGGGATCAACACATTACTAGCATAGTAAATAAAATGTAACAGCTTCTCTCTCCACTGTCCTAGAACTGCCCCCACATCAATATCACTGGCATCGCACAAGATCTCGAACGGGAGAGACCAATCTGGAGCAATCATAATTGGTGCCGACACTAATTATTTTTTAATGTCTCAAAAGCTTCGACATACTCTTTATCAAACACAAAAACCTTATCCTGAACCAATAGTATGGTTAGAGGTTTGGCTATCTTAGAGAAATCTCTTATGAACCTGCGGTAAAAACCTGGATGTCCTAAAAAACTCCTTATACCTTTTTCGTTTACCAGAGGAGGAAGTTTTGATATCACCTCAACTTTTGCTTGGTCAACTTCAATTCCCTTGTAGGAAATTTTGTGACCCAAAACTATACCTTCGTGCACCATGAAATGGCACTTCTCCCAGTTCAGAATCAAATTAGTTTGCTGGAACTTGTCTAAAACAAGAGAGAGGTTAGTCAAACAATTATCAAACGAATACCCAAAGATAGAAAAATCATCCATGAACACTTCCATATGCTTTTCAAGCATGTCAGCAAAAATGGAAGTCATGCATCTTTGGAAGGTTGTTGGTGCATTACACAGCCCGAATGGCATTCTTCTATACGCAAACACACCATAAGGACATGTGAATGATGTCTTCCCTTGATCTTCTGGAGCAACCGCAATCTGATTATACCCGGAGTATCCATCTAAAAAACATTAGTAATCATGACCAGCTAGCCTTTCCAACATTTGATCAATGAATGGCAAAGGGAAGTGGTATTTCCTTGTCGCAATGTTTAACCTCCTATAGTTAATACATACTCGCTAACCTGTAACCGTCCTTGTAGGAATTAGCTCATTCTTCTTGTTTCTGATGAAGGTGGTTCCCCCCTTTTTGGGCACCACATGCACCGGACTCACCTATGAGTTGTTAGATATCGGATAGATAAAACCAACATCTAACAACTTCACCACTTCTTTTCGAACCACTTCTTTCATTGCTGGGTTAAGTTTCCTTTGTGGCTGGACCACTGGTTTTTGATCATCTTCCATGAGAATTTTATGCATGCACATCGTAGGGTTGATACCTTTCAAATCCTTAATTGCCAACCGATAACATTCTTGTATTTTTTAGGACTTGAATGAGTTTCTCTTCTTGGATACTCTTGAGGCTAGAATTTATTATAGCTGAGCATTTACCTTCGGTATCGATGAAGACATATTTGAGATTCTCGGGAAGTTGTTTCAACTCCATCCCTTTTTGAGCTCTTTACTCTCTTCTGATGATTGAGGTTGCCTTAGATATTCCCACCGGTGTGGTCGAGATCCTTTCCAAGGAGGTTGTGCTTCCATTATGGCTAGGACTTCTGATTCTTTGTTGTCAATTTCTTTATCACTTTCGAAAATGGAAAAGCTCAACACTCTTTCCAAAGGTAACTGCAGTGCATTCAAAGGACTATCATTTGTAATCACTTAATCTATAACCTTTATTGTATGACTAGTGCGGATATCATCTTTGTATTTCATGGTGTTTCGAACATCAATTTTTATTTCCTCGTCATATACCTTCAAAGTCATAGTACCTTCCTCTATGCCTATAAAACACCTTTCGGTGTCTAAAAAGGGTCTCCCAAGAATGAGAGGGATCTCTTCATCTTCAGGAATCTCTAGAATCACAAAATCCACCATGAATACAAACTTATCAATCTTCACTAGAACATCATCAACTATCCCATAAGGTTTCTTGACCGAATGATCGCCAAATTGAAGTGTCATCCTGGTGTCTCACACAACCCTTATACCCAACTTCTTGTAAATGGATAAATGCATGAGACTCACACTTGCTCCTAAATCAATAAGAGTTTTTTTTAATGACCTATCTTCAATGGTGCATGGGATGGTGACAACACCTCGATCTTTCTTCTTCATTGGAATTTTCATACCCTGCAAAATAGCCCTGCAAGTTTCGATCAGAATAATCGGGTTTGTGTCAATGGTTCACTTCTCAGAAATGATGTCCTTCATGAACTTGGCATAGGTAGGCATTTGATCAAGTACTTCCAAAAGTGGAATGTTGATTTCTAGCTTCTTGAACAACTCTAAGAATTTCTCAAAGTTTTTCTCATGTTGCCCCTTTTTCTTGTTTCTTGTGGGGAATGGAAGCTTAATGACCGGTTTTGGTTCAATGACTATTTCTTTCACCACTCCTTTAGGTGCAACCACTTCCTCCCTTACAGCTTCATTTTTTTATCTCAAGATCTACTTCAAGCAGTTGATCTTCATCTTCAGAGTTCTCCTCAAGGACTTCATGAGATTTCCCACTTCTTGTTGTCACATCACTAACATTATTATGCTCTCTTGGATTTATCACAATTTCACTTGGTAGAGCACCTTGTGCTTGAGAACTTAAGGCTAATTGTTGTGCTATCTGACCCATCTGAACTTCAAGATTTTTTATGGAAACAATAGTGTTCTTCTTATTGTTTCTAGTCTCTTCTTGGAATTGAACATTGTGAGCTGCCATTCCTTCAATGGCAATCTCCCAATCTGCCTTCCTTGGGGCTTGTTGTTGCTGTTGTTGTTGATATTAAGTTTGATATTGACCTTGACCTTGTTGTGGAATATTCCATTTCTGATCTTTCCATGAGAAGTTAGGATGATTCTTCCAACCTGGATTATAAGTGTTGGAATAAGGATTATTCTGATTTAAATTTTTTATCTCTTCAACTTGTTAAGGGGTTGCAAAGCAATACACTGTTTGGTGCAGTCCATTACAAATTCACAACTGACAATAGGAGCAGGTTGGACTTGAGCTACCTGTTGAGTACCTATATTCATAGCCTTCAACTTCTTTTCGACTTCAGCGACGATTGTATCTTCTATACAGATTTTATTAGTTTCTAGCTTCAGATCAATAACTCCTCCAGGCTTATTTGTACATCTATCATACAACTCCAAATGCTCATTAGCAGCAATCGCTTCAATGATCTTTTTGATACCGGTGGCTGTTGAGAAATTAGTTGAGCCACCAGCTGCTGTATCAATCAACTGTTTAGTCTTTATTTTGATACTATTTACAAACATCTGCATATGTTCTGTTTGATCTATATTATGAGTTGGACAAGCCATTAGGACCCTTTTGAATCTTTTGTAGGCATCTCCCAAAGACTCACCCTTCTTCTGCTTGAAGTTCAGGATTTCATACCTTTTTCTCAGAAATACCGATGCTGAAAAATACTCATTCAAGAAATCCTTTTCTATCTCTTCCCATGATGTAATACTGCCGGCTAGGAGAGAATAGAACCATTCTTTAGCCTCTTTAGCTAAAGCGAACATGAACATTCTTAACTTCTTTGCCTCCTCCGTATGACCATCAATTTTCAAAGTGGTGCCCATGGTCAGAAATCTTTGCAAGTGTTTATTTTCATCTTCATTTACCTTTCGAGTGAAATGCTTTCTTTAAAGTTGATTGATTGTGCTTGGGTGTAGCTGAAAATTAGGCACATTCATCGGTTGGTTGACAATTGTTAATCTACCAGCCGGTGCATTTGTGCCTCTGTAGTCACCCAATAGTCTCTTTGGAGGCGGTGGGTTCTCCCCCATTATTTCGACCTCTCTCTCTGACTCTAAATCTGAACCTGAATGAATGAAAGTTTGGTCTTCTTCTGATTCTGGTCTTGCTACTCTAGCTTGTCTGAGTCTTGCACGCAAAGTTCTTTCGATTTCTACGTCAAAAGGAAAATCAGCTGAGGCCTTACCTCGCATAAAAATATCAGACACAAATTAGTTGATAAAGATCAAAATAAATAAATAAAATAATAGGAATTAAATTTTAGTTGTAGAGGAACAAAATTTCAATTGAACTAAATTTAAACTCAATATTTTGGCAGTCCCCGACAACGACGCCAAAAACTTGATCGAAAAAATAGCAAGTGTATTATTTTTCCGATGTAGTAATAATAGAGAACTTTCCCAAATATCGATCTCGAGGACTGCATAGTAATATCTAGTTTAAATCGTAATTCAATTAAACAAAAACATAAGTTTTGGTTTGGAATAAATCCGCATAATAATAAAAATAAACAGAATGTAAAATTTGACTTTTTCACAAATATGAGAATTATGCCAGGGTAAGGTGTGTGATTTTTCCCTGTAATAACCTTGAATTAAGATCACCTCAACAAGTTCATACATTCAAATACCAGATCTTAGGTTTGTTTCCTCCTAAAACCTCAGAGGAAAACCTTTGGTCAGTCATCCTAGTATCTAAGTCCTTAGAGAATTATGATGAAACCAAGCCTTTGTTTTATCAAGATTTACTCGGTAACTATAGGGTATCCCTAGTCCAAGGTGATATCTACTATAGTTTAATCATGCAAAAACCTTAACAATTACGGTCCAACTAATTGTTAACCGTAGAACAATCCTTATTTGTCCGATAAAGAAATCATTAAAATTATTGCACCATTGAATTGAATAAAAAATATAAAATTAAGGGAATTAGGAATTCAAAGTCATTACACGGTCAAATCAGGGACACCCCCTAGCATTGAGGGGTTTAGTCGCTCATAATATTCAAAGAAAATACAATATGAACATTAGACATTACAAGATAATTGGATTCCTTTGATGTTCAATAACGATTGCTCTTGAAGAATCTCTGTTCTCCGAATCCCTTGAGAGCACCAATTTCAATTGTAGAATTCTTTTCTCGTAAAAAAGGTCCCTTTCTCTTCTCCAAAGAGTAGAATAAATAGTCACTGATCGCTTAACAACTGTAGCAAATACCCAAAATGCCCTCCGAAGCCACAAAATATGAAAATCAAAGAAAATCAGAAGATGTAGCGTCCAAGACAACACGGGCCATGTCAGGCAACACGACCGGCCGTGTTGCCTCCCTGTTCCTCAGTTCAAACAATCCAAGTTCCAGACTTGCTGACACGGGCACTCATGTCAGCCCCCTGTTTCTTGCTCAAAAGTTAGTTTCAACCCTCTCCTGACACGGGCCATGTCAGGACCACTGTATCCTTCAAAACTGCTTTTCTGCGTGTCTGGAACGTCTGATTTCTTTGCACGAGTCTTTTGGGATTTTTGCTTGAATCTGAAAACAAATAAAACTACCAAGAAAATGCATAAAAAGCAATAAAGAGACATGAACTATTGATAATAACAAAGCGAGAATGAAAATGGGAAAAGTAAACTTAACTTGAAAAACAATAAAAAGATGAAACAAAGTGTTACCGATTTTGCGGATTCATGCCGAATAAGTGACAGAAAACTAGTAGAATTGGTGATCGATCAGTTGCGATGACAATAATTATACATATATATTTATCTTAGAGATCTGGAGTTTATTTAATTTTGCATACTAGATATGTATTTGGCTCCTCTTTATTGTCGCCTTACACTTATGATTGGTTGCTAGTTGGTGTTGCATTAGGGCTTGCTTATTATCCCTTCAATTTAGATTTGTTTACTTCATGGATGCTTTAGATTCGTTTTCTTCAAGGGTATTGTCATACGGTGAACTGACTTGGGGTATTTTGCTTTTTATCGCAATGTCGCGGATAGCAAGAGTCGCCACCGACTTTTCTTTTATCCAATAAGGAAAGGTGGAAAAGAACAGGAAAGACCTCAATAGATTTTGGGTTCGGGAGGTACATTATACAAAGGGAAGGTATTAGCACCCTTTGTATCCATGGTTATCCATGGGCTCTTAATTGCTGGATCACTTATATTTTTGTCTGAAAAAGTGTTGGTGAATTGCTTAAAAAATGTTTGAAAGAGAGTTTAACTTTGTAATGATTCTCGTATGAATGTATACAAAGTATTTATCTCGTTTGATTTTGAAAATGGTTTAGAAAAATATAGCTCGGTAATGATTCTAGTATGAATGTATACCAAGTGGTGATTTTCTAGGATTTGTAAAGTGTAAAGTGTGAAGGGTGGAAAATGTTTTAGGTTATGATCCAGTAATTGAGAGTTATACCTTCCTGAGGTCGTTATGGGCACTTCCTATCCTTATGAGGGTAAAACTGTCCTTACTATTGAGAAGTAAGTAGTTTTATCCTTTGGATGTTTAAGGGTCATCGTAGGGTCATCGATAGGTCATTGAAGGCAACAGTTGTAAGGATACCTTAGCATTCGAAGGGACGATCATCATTTAACCGTAGGCTACACCGAAGGGTCATCGAGGGACAAAATCATATATTCGAAGGCAACATCCGAGGGACTATGATTTATTTTAAAGGGACATGATGATTTAATCGAAGGGTCTTTGCTAAGGGTATCCCCACATTCGCGGGACATGACCGTAATACCGTAATATCGTAAGGCAATAAAGAGAGGTCCAAGATCACATATTTAGAGGCCGTATTTTACAATCGATTAGGTAATTAGGATGAATCTCCACATTACAATTAATACATTAAAATTAATACATTAAAATTAATACATTAAAATTAATACATTAAAATTAATACAGTAAAATTAATTAGGTAATTTAGGGTGAAACTCCACAAGGGTATCCCACCCCTAAGGTGGAATGCCTAGCCGGCCATTTCCTTGGAAACATGTAAACCTTTACACAATTCAACACACGGATTAGAGCATCGAGATAAAATATAATTGAAAGTTGCACCATAAAATAAACACAACAATCATGAACTCAAACCAAATGATGCAGAATTATAATAACATAAGATAGAACAGCCAAAAAAAAAATGAAACAGCCGTTGTTCCATTCGCCCCTGCTTCGCCTAGCGAAGGCCTAGCGAGTACTCGCTACTGGCTCGCTTAGCGATGTGCTAGCGAGCGCTGCTGGTTTTTGAATATGATATCAGTATGATCTCAACCAATTTTATGCCTTATGGATCTCATTACTGCAATTATACGATTAATCATTTAAGGTATGCATGGTATATATTAAAGTTCACATGCCAAGCTTAAGGTATTTCATAAATCTAATCATAAAGTCATATGCAAATTAAGAATATAAAACAATGATAGCAATGTAAACCTGTTAGCAGCTGAGTTGTGACTTCGAATCGGCAAATCGGATTGAATTGGGCGGAGGTAGAACTTGGTGCCGCCGAGTTCCTTCCAGGTTTGCCTCCAATGAGTATCAGGGTTTGCTTGCTAGGGTTCTCCTTTCGTCCTTTTTCGTTCTCCTTTTCATTACTGAAGTGCTGGTATTTATAATGCTCTTTTTTGTGACCTAATGGGCTCAGAATGAAGCCCGAAATTTTCTGTTGTCTGTCAGCTTCGCTAGGCGAGCTGGTAGCGAACGTGTAGCGAACGTTCGCTAGGCGAGCGTGTAGCGAACGTTCGCTAGGCGAGCGTGTAGCGAACGTGTAGCGAACAGGCCAGTTTGGGCCATTTTCTGGATTGGGCCATTCGTGAGCTGGGCCTTTGTTTTTTTAAGATCAGTGTCATAAAAATGAGTTGGAATGCCCTGAAAAATGTCTTAAAATATTAATGGGCAAATTTTGGGGTATGACAGGTATCATTGGTATCCATTGATCGATCGTAAGTATGTGCCATGGAAGCTACGAGATGTTGTTAGCTTTGAGGTGTGAGAAACTGCCTAGCTTTGCATTGCTTTGAACTCTATAGTCTCAATTAGAGTTTCCTCGTTACTAGCTCCGGTTGAGAAGAGTCATTATGCTTTCTATATGTCGCGAGGAATCGTCCCCAATCAAGGGGTTATGATCATCTCTCTACCCCTAGGGTTGAACTAGTTCGCTACCCCTAATATACCATGTTTAAAGGTTTATTACAATTCTTGTTATATAACTTTAGATGCTCAAAATATCTCATACATTTTCATCTCTAAAGATTCAAAGCACTCAAGCATTTCCATTAACAACTATATTTTTCCATTTTCAGTTCATTCTATTTTTCGTAAATTATGAAAGTTTAAACTGTTGTAATAACACTTTCAGAACCGACATAATTATCTTATTTTTGAACCAATATTTAAAACTTGAATTTTATGAACGCTGACAAATTATGGCAGTCGAAGCCGTCATAATAACACTTTCAAAATCACGGTAGTTATCTTAGTTTTAAACAGTATATAAATTTGAATTTTTTGAACGTTGAGGACGTGGTAGTCGAATACCAAGATGAAACAGTGCACTTTATCATATTCAGGACATTTCGAACTCATTCCATTGCTTCAAACTTTGATTCCGAACTTGTGCATATTTTAATAAAGGTATCATAGGAAGTATGTAAGACTACATACTTCTGAAATTCAAATCACCTCTTTCACACAAATAATTTCACAGAATTCAGATCAATTTTGAAGTGTTCATACAACTTTAACAATGAAACTTTATGCATAACTTTCATATCATTAAAAGAGTTTCATGAAATCTTTTTGAACACTTAAGTATTAAAGTTTGAATTCTGGTCAAGAGAAAGAGAATAATCATTTACTTGGAATACAAGCTAAAACAAGTTTATTTAAATTACTAAAAGTATATTGTGACTTAATCATCAAGTTTGTGGTGATAAGTTGTTTGTGTAAAAGGTCCTATGAATTGAGTTGATTCAAAGTCTTCCATAGTGTTTAGTGTTTTGTAAAAAAGGTTCTTTGAATTGTGTTTATTCAAATTCCACCATAGGTTTGGTGTATGTGTATGCTATTAGAAGGTTGTGAATAGGTCTTGGTGTGAGACTTGTACAAGGATATAGACATAATGGAAAATCCTTCAAGGTGTAAGGGGACTAGATGCACCCTTGGTTATAAGGGGAACCAATATAATTTTCTTGTGTCCTTTATTTTTCAGCACTTTAATTTTATGCATTTTATTAAGCTAAGAATATAATATATTCATAATTTTCGGAAAAATAACAAGTTAAGAATTGTTTCGCAAAAACGAGAACCTCTTAGGTGGCATCTCATAGTTACACATATATCATATCAAGAGTATCCAACACTTCCTTGACGAAATTACAATTAAGAACATAAAGGAATTGGTTTTCACCCAAAGACATAATAAAAAAGTTTGTAGCTTTAAAATCAAGTTTGAACTTTCTCTTATCTTCTTTGGTCCAAAGGAAATCAGGTTTATCTACTACTTCACCATTGATATAGTGAGTAGAGGGATAGACAAACCATTGATTATAATTTCCCACAATTTAAGATTTAAAATTTCAATTAATATTTTAAATATAGCTTTCCATAAATCAAACCTTTCACCATTAAACCATGGAGGTGTATTTAGGAAAGTCCTCTTGTTAGAAGAAATGTTTGAAGTTATCATCCTCCTAAGATGATTAGTCTTTAAATAGGAGTTAGACTCTGATTCCTTTTGTTGGATATGAGACTCCAAACACAAGAGAGGGAGAGAGAGATAAAGATATAGATAGAGAGAGGGGGGAGGGGAATGTGGAGGGTGAAAAATGCTGATTAAAAACAAAATCTTTGCAAAAATCAGAGTTTAAAATCATTTGTAGATTAAACAAATAAATAAGCATCATAATAAATAAAATTTATGGAAAACTAAAGGAAAGAAAATAACTGAAAAGTAAGGAAGATAGGGGAAATAAAAAGACACCTGAAATTATAAAGGTTCGGTCTAAACGAAAGTGACCTAATCCTCTCCCCAATAATTCTTCTTGAGAGTTTCCATTATCTTGAGATCTTTTAATAAGATCTTCCCAGGAATCTCCTCTTACAAGAATTTGAAGTTTTTTAATGGCTAACTTCTAACAAAAACAATGAGCAGAGTTTTAACTAGCTATCCTCTAAACCAAACAAATATTTTGATGGGCTGACCTTTAAGTTGTTTGAAATGATAGAGAAAACCCCTATTTATTAGCCAAAGCATGGAATAAATTTTATAATCGATTATGCTAATCAATTATTTAACCCCAAAATGGAATGTTTGGGTTTCTAGCCATTGCCAACCATTAAGAGACTTGTTTCAATCGATTGTGAGTGTCACAAATTGATATAGTCAATTATAGCACTAGAGTTGATCAATTTTCACTTGTAAGAAGGCTTTCAATTGATCAGACAAGTTCCCTAAACAATTAGCTAAGCATTTAAAACATTTTTACATGGTTTTAACAGATTAAGAAAGGCTTCTTAAAGGTTTTATGTGTGTGTATGTGTGTGTGAGAGAGAGAGAGAGATAGAGAGAGAAAGATAAATAGATAGATAGAGAGAGAGAGAGAGAGAATTTTCCTATGTAATTCCAAAAATACCCTTGTGCCTTTACAAGACTCTGATCACTCATACATACACGACCATATGAGCTTTCATATTTCCTCTCTTTCAAAACTATGAAGCATCAATTCTTGGCATCATTATCTTTGACTTAAGCATCACATAAGAACTTTGAATCTTTAGCTTGACAAGGCTTGAGATGTCTTCAAGTTGATGACCATTATCAGAGAGTTAAGAAACCATACCACAAGAGAAGTTTGAAATATAAGTCTTCACTTAAACCCCATTAGATGACAAATATGACTTCAAAGATATGACTTGATGTTAGAGGCATCTGAGCAAGAGCATATTCAAAATAGATAAAGACTACACTATATATCATTGGATATCCAATATCTTCATTATCAAAACCAAATAGTTGATTGCAACTTTGCTATCAACAAACTCCACCATATTGGATCACCTTGATAGTACCTGCAAGCACATAGATCCATAAGAATTTCAAATCCTCTTTCTCTTTAAGAAGTTTATTTACTCTCTCATGGCTCAGGGCAGTGCTTCCTTTGGCCATAGAGATCTTAGATTTTAACTCGTCGCCAGATTTGATATATTTCTCTTGTTGGGCTTGCTTCACCAATAGACCCCTTAGCAAGTGGTTCTCTGTTAAGTTTGACAGCTTTAAGGGCGACATATTATGGATGACCTTGTATTCAATAGGGAAGTCCTTAGGAAAGGAAAGGGTGAAGGTGTGAAAAACACAAGAAATGGGGGGTTTGAATTGGGTTTTACAAGCAAAATCTTTTTCTAAAACAAAAACACCACTAACAAGTTAATAACAAAGAGATAAAAACACAAAGATTTTTATCCTAGTTTGCTTGAACTCAAAGTTAATCCAGCCCACCCGCCAAGGTGATTTTACCTTATACACAAGGACTTAATCCACTATAATCAACAAATTACAATAAACACAAAGAATAACCTTCTTTGTTTTCTCAAGGATCCAAGTAAACCTTAGTCTCCTTAAAGACTCACAAAGAACAAATTTCTTTGTCTTCTCAAGGATAACCTCCTTAAGGACTCAAACAAATAGTTTGAAGAATATTTAGTGTGTTAAAAGATGATTCTAGACAAGCAGATTTTACACAAATGAATAACGAACACTTAAAGAAAACTGTATGCAAAGAATGATAGATTTTCACAAAGAAAAATAGCTTATCAAAATACTTGTGCAAATTAGCGTTTTCTTCAAGTCTCCAATGCATGCTTATATAGTGTAAGCATGTGACTGTTGGAGGGAAAAATAGAGAAAACTCCTTTTGAGCGATTGTCCACTACTGGATTGGAAAGGAATGATACTATGTATTATCCTTTCGCCCATAAATTCAGTGACATATGGGATGTATAGTACCGTCCTTGCCCACGAAAGTAGGTAGTGGAAAGGTTGTTCGATTTGTACCATGTCCTATTTGATTACGTTCCTATTTTGCTCTTATCTTCAAATTCATTGGCTTTTGACTAAAGATAATTGAAGTATGAACTGAAGAAGAAGAGAGATGGATTAAGAAACTTCAGAACCTTGGGTCAGAACCTTGACAGCGTCAGTAGTCTGGCTTGAGGTCTTCAGTATCTTCAGAATATTCAGAGTGTTAAGAATCCTCAGTCAGAACCTTGATAATTTCAATTATCTGGCTTGAGATCTTTAGAATCTTCAGCTACATAAGACAACTTCAGAAGCTTGCCATTATTTAGAAGTTTGGTAATCAGAGTAATGTCCAGAAGTACAAACTGAGAGAACATTGCAGCAGTAACATAGAGTCTCCTCAGAAGCTTCTAATGAGTGAAACAGATCAGAAGCAGAAAGAATATTGCACCAACAATAATCACATCTTTCATAGCTTCTAATACTTGCACATAAGCGGATTTAGAGGCACATAGTTCAGAAACTGATGATGTTGCACATCATATGATCAGAATCAGAACTGTTTGTTAAAGCTACACAATAACAAACCATTAGGGTACCAAAATTATTCTCACACAAATACAACATTGTTATCATCAAAACTCAAGGTATATATACAGAAACAAATCTTGTTCTAATAATCTCCCCCTTTTTGATGATGCCAAAACATGTATTTTGTTGAACATTTTTGTATAGAGTAATCACAGAAGAATACATCTTACAGAAGCACAATTCTCCCCTTGAGATGTATAATCCAATGAAGATAAAATCAGAATGAAAGAACACTTTCCTGATTAACCTTTTTGAAGTACCAGAGTGAATATTCAGTCAAAATCTGGTTTATCTTCAGAAGTTAGTTGATATTGTCCAAAACACTGGTTGTTAACATGATCATTCTGATAGGCTTTACTTCAGAAGATTTACTTTAGAAACTTTTCTTCCTTGAAAGATAAGGTTTTCAGAACCTTGACTTTTCATAAGGTCTCTCTTATTTGAATTTCAAATCCATGATTTTCAGAACCATTATGATTCTTGAGAAATAACCCTGCAAAACACTTAACAAACTCTTTTTCGAAGTATTTGTTAGCAGAAGCATTAAACAATGTTTGAGTTTTACTTAAGGAAATTAGATATCAAAATAAACTCTAAGTCTTACCCTTTAGAACGTTATGTTTTTCTCCCCCTTTGTCATCAATAAAAAATATAAAAGACAAAAATAAATAAAGAGAAATAAAATGTTTTTCATTGATTAAAATGCCAACAGGAAGTGTAGAGCACAATTGAAAAGAATTTTTTTTCTAGAAAGTAAAATAAATCTAAGAGTTATGGGAATGAGGTGGAGGAGGAGGAAGCCTTGAGAGAATCAGTTGGAACATGAGATCTTTCTTATCCATACACTCATTGATCTTTGCATTATCAACCTTGATCTTCTCGGTTGTCCTCAGAAGAGAAACCAAAATAGGCTGAGAGGCAGAAGCTTCTGAGACGACCATCTGAGTAGGAGCTTCTTCCATAAAAGAGTCTTGAGGGTCAGAAGCAGCAACAGGTTTTGGAGAAGACTCAATATGCTGAACTATCTTTGTTTCCGGAGCAACTTATTCTTCCATAGCTTTTGGAGAGGATTCCTTGATTTCTGGTGCAGGAAGGCATAATTAGGAATTGCTTAGGTTCCACAATTCCATTAAGGGCATAAACCCAAAATGGAATTTTCCTTCAGTAAGAGTGTACCCAAGATCCTTCAACTTGGAAATCTCGGAGTTCATCCAGCTTCTATAATCTTCCCATGCTAAATCACTTGCAGTAGGATTGGTAGAAGAAAAACTGATAGTGATTGCTTTCTCCAACCGCCTTTTAGATTCATATTCAAAATCCTTCAGAACCTTACCAAATTCAGGGGAGAATTTTGTTGGTAGTTTTGGATATTTTATTCTGAGGTTGATTCTGGACTCATCAAAGTCAAGACCAAAAACGAAAGGATGTCTTGGATGAATAACAGGAGGTGATTCAGGTGAGGTGATTTCTGGTTCAAAATCAAACATTCCTTCAGGAGTTCCGTCAGAAACACTTCTTGCAGGAGATGTTCTAGGAGTTGTAAAGTTTGGATTAGTTGGTTGAGGAGCATTAACATTTGGTGGTGGTGAGATGGGTGAAATTTGTAACCATGGAGGAGATAACGGTTGTGGCATCTATTGTTGTCCTAAAACAGGAGCAGAAACTAAAGGAGTTTTTGTGATGGAACTTTCTATAATGGAAGTTTCTATTATGGAATTTGATATTGGTGGGTTTGATTCTGGTGGTGGAATTGGGATTGGTTCAGAAATAATGGATTAAGATGGAGGAGGGATTGGTAATATCCTTTCAGAAGAGATTGAATTAGAATTTAAATAAGTTCTATCATAAGGAAGCTTACCAAAAACTCTTGAAGACTGGACGATCCCAAAAGTATCCTTCAGAATCATTTCCTTTTGGCGCTCACTTAGAGGCACCCCATCTTCGTCCTAAAAGATAACAATCTTCTTCTTCTTCTAAGCCCTAGAAGATCCTTCACATATGAACTCCTTCTTTCTCTTTCCATGAACATCAGGGTAAGTTTCCGGATGGTTAAAAGGATCCACCAAAGGTTCAATTCTGTCCTTCAGGCAACTTTCCAAATAAGACATCAGAACCTATGGAGGGTCAATTTTGGTGAATAAATGGTAGTTATCAATGGGATTTCTTATACCATAGATATCATCCTTAGTCAGAATGACATCTGGTCTTTGAAATATGGAGATAAGACCCATACTCTTCAGATTCTTCCCCTAGAAGACTTTACCAGCATCCTTCACCAGCTCTTCTGTCAACCCACTGACCAGAAGGTTATCCACCAAGCCGCTTTGCACAAGGATATCAAAAATCAATATGTCATTGGGAATGCATTTTCTCCTAGACTTATTGGATGATCCACCAGTTCTAGATTCTCTGATAAAATCCCTCGTGAACTTAAACAGAAGTGATGGAAGTCACAGCTTGATACCCTTCTCCAAAAGAAATAACATGAATTTATGATGTGTGTTGATGTAGTCAGAACTATTTGTACTTGGCCTATGGTTAATGCATCCCAAAATGATCTTAAACCAAACCCTTAAGTTCCTTGTTAAGTCCTTAGCACTAGGACCCTTTTCATCAACGAAGTTGGTTTCTTCTTTGAAGATGACAGGAGAAATGTTAACATCTCTCTTAGCAATGATGGTTGCACTATGGACCCTATTCCCTTTACCATCATGACAAATAAGGTCCGCTATAGACTTCTCAGTGATGACTATCTTTTTATTCATGACATAGGAAGTTATGGTTTCCTTCTCAGCAGTTGCATGAACCCAAAACTGTTTTACCAACATAAGGTAAACTGGGCATGCGAGTATCTCGAAGAAGGTGTTCCATCCTTGAACATTCAAAGTTTCAGTGAAATCAAAACTGTTATCCTTTAGGTTTTTGTAATCAATGATGGTTTCACACAACACTGTTAACTCATTGACTAAAGTGTGAAGGGTTAACTTAAGAATTACTTCCAGTATGTTGTTGCTTTCGGTTGCCTTTGAGGAGCTTGGAGATTGTTGTTAATGATTAGCCATTTGATTTCAGGAAGATGAAAATGAAGATGAAGATCAGTTGTAAAGAGAAAAAAGTTATTTTAAGGTTTGAAAGCTTAAAGTGTGGGAGAGATCTGCATGTATTGTGAAAATGTGAGTGAAGTGGGTTTATATAGAAAATTTTGCAATGATGACAAAAAGAGAATACACAGTTATAGGGGGAAGCGTAAGAATTTACACCTAATTACAAGAATTGTTAAACCCAATGTGTCACGCTTTCATCATGCATGCTCAGAAAGTAGGACATTTGTCGCCACTAAGAACAACATGAAATCAAACGACAAGACAACCATTTAATGCAACTACTATTCAGAATCAAGAAGACAAATTGATAAGATTGCTTCTGATCAAAACCTATCTTACTCATGAAAACTTCCTTACTTTAGAAAACTCATGTTTTAGAGTCAGAAAGAAAACAATCTCAGAGTCTAATCCATAGTTCTGAAGACTTTTACATTTTGAAAAACATATTTTCATTCTGGACATAATTTCATAAATAAGTTTTCCAGAATGAACATGAATCTATCTCCAGTAAGGGGTTTTGTAAAGATATCAGCCCATTGATGGTTTGTATCAAGAAATTTTAAGTGAAAAAATCCCTTATGAACATAGTCACGTAAAAAATGACGTTTTATTTCAATATGCCTAGCCCTAGAATGTAAGATAGGATTCTTAGATAAACAAATAGCAGAAGTATTATCATAGAGAATAGAATGTTACTCTCAGATATCTGATAATCTTCTTACTGACTTTTCATCTAGAGTATCTAAGTGTTGCATCCAGAAGTTGCAATGTATTCAACTGCAGTTGTTAAGAGTGCAATTGTTGACTGTCTCTTGCTGGACCATGAGATCAAGTTATCTCCCAGAAATTGGCAACTGCCAGAAGTACTTTTTCTTTCAATTCTATCTCCAGCATAGTCAGCATCACAATGGCCTACTAATTTATACTCACTTGATTTTCTATAAAATAAACCAAAGTTAGTAGTACCTTTCAGATACCTAAAGATTCTCTTAACAACAGTCAAGTGAGTTTCCCTAGGATCTGATTAGAAGTGAGAACATAAGCATAAACTGAATAATATATCAGGTCTAGAAGCGGTTAAATATAGAAGATAACCTATCATACCTCTGAATAGCTTTTGATTTACCTTACTACTTACCTCTTCTTTCTCTAGAATGCATGTAGGATACATTTGACTCTTTGCTAGCTTGAATTCTAATAAATTGAATTTATTCAGAAGTTACTTTGTATATTTTCTTTGATGAATATAAATGCCGTTTGATCTTTGATCAATCTGGATTCCCAGAAAGAACTTAAGTTCTCCCATCAGACTCATTTCGAATTCTGCCTGGATAGACTTAGCAAAATCCTTGCATAACGACGCATTAGCAGAACCAAAAATAATATCATCAACATATATTTGCACAACCAGAATGTCATTCTTGAAGGTTTTGCAAAAGAGAGTTATGTCCACTTTCCCTCTGGTAAAATCATTTCCAACAAAAATTTGTTTAATCTATCATACCAAGCTCTTGGAGCTTACTTTAGACCATACAAAGATTTTTTCAGTTTAAACACAAAATTAGGATTTTGAGGACTTTCAAAAACCAGGAGGTTGATGCACATATACTTCTTCAGAGATATATCCATTCAGGAATGCACTCTTAACATCCATCTGATAAAGAATGATGTTATGATTTACAGAAAAAAAGAAATTAAAAGATGAATAGACTCTAACCTGGAAAATGAAGCAAAGTTTTTTGTATATTCTATACCTTCTTGCTGACTGTAACCTTGTGCTACCAGTCGAGCTTTGTTTCTGACAACTTCTCCTTTCTCATTCAAGTTGTTTCTGAAGACCCATCTGGTTCCAATGACATGGAAACCTTTTGGTTTCTGAACAAGATCCCAGACATCATTTCTGATGAATTGATTCAGTTCTTCTTCCATAGCCAAAATTCATTCATTATCCAGAAGAGCTTCATCAATAGATGTGGGTTCTATCAGAGACACCAAACCTAGAAGAGTTTCTTCAGAAGGTCTGAATGAAGACCTGGTTCTAAATTGATTATTCTTGTCTCATAGAATCAATTCTTCAGAATGAGAAGTAAAGGTAGAGAAAAACAATAAAGGGGGGTTGTAATTGTTTTCACTAACAATAAAAACTTTTAGCCACACTACACACGCAAAGATAAAAACAAATAACACAAAAGTTTATCCTGGTTCGCTTGAAAATCAAAGCTACTCCAGTCCACCCGGCCAAGGAGATTTCACCTTTAATAAGGATTTAATCCAATAATCTAGAAATATTACAATCATGTCTAAGAGTTCAACAATCTCTTAGTCCTCTCAAGTCTACAGACTTCACAAGTCACTTGAGGATTTACAATAACTACAAGAAGTACAAGAGTGTGTTTTTCATTTTATATACAATGGTATCCTAAGTTGGCGGAGCTTTGGAAAGAGTTTCTTCAAGTTTTAAACATTTTTTGGTTGAAAATTCATTTTCTTTTTCAAGAACAAAAAGGTTTCCTTTAAGTTCTGAAACTTATTTCTCAAGCTTATCACACTCTTCAACAGTTTCTTAATGGACCCTTTTTAGGATCTTGAATTTCTATCAAAGCTTCTAATAAGAGCTTAGAGATTCTGATAAGAAAGCTTCCAGATCAGAGTGAGAGAAATCAGAAAATACCTCTTCAGAGTCTAATTCTTTTTCGGATGAACCTCAAGATATGGTTGCCATGAATGCAACATTTGCATGTTCCTCTTCAAAGTCTGATTCTGAAGCATCAGATTCAGAGTCATCCCAGGTTGCCATGAGCCCCTTCTTAGTTTTAAAGGAGTTTTTCTTGAATCCTTATTTTCTGGAACTATCTTTCTTGAGCTTTGGACATTCATTTCTATAGTATCCTGGTTCTATACATTCATAGAAGGTTACCTCTTTGTTTAGTCTACCTCTGGAAGTTGACTCAGAGCGATCTCCCTTTTGTTTGGGTCTTCTGAAGTTGTTATTCATTTTTCTCCAGAGTTGTTTGACTCTTCTGGATAAAAGAGATAACTCATCTTCATCGTCAGAATCTTACTTTTCAGAGTTATCGTCTTTTTCTTCTTCAGCTCGAATAGCTTTGTTCCTTTATGGCTTTCTTCTTTCTGATCTAGACTTCAAAGCCTCTGATTTGCTTTTCTTTTGAGGTTCATCCTCCTCTAGCTCTATCTCATGACTCCTGAGGGAGCTGATGAGTTCTTCAAGGCTTATGTTGTTCAAATCCTTGGATAGTTTTAGGGCAGTAACCATAAGTCTCCATTTCTTTGGAAGACTTATGATTATCTTTTTGACATGATCTGTAGTTGTGTATCCTTTCTCCGGAACCTTGAGACCTGCAACTCGAGTTTGGAATCTGGAAAACATTACCTCATCTGCTTCATCCTCTTCCATTCTGAAGGCTTCCTACTTTTGGATTAAGGCCAGAGCCTTAGTCTCCTTGACTTGATTATTGCCTTCGTGAGTCATCTTTAAGGAATCAAGAATAGTTTTGGCGTTGTGGTGATTCTTGAAATCACGCTTCCGATCATCTGTCATTTTACTTCTGGTAATAACAATACCAGCATCAGATACAGGTGGTTCATAACCATTTGTAACAAAGCCCCATAAATCAGTGTTATAGCCTAAGAAAAAACTTTCAATTCTGTCTTTCCAATAGTCAAAGTTTTCTCCATCAAAGACGGGAGGTTTGGCGTTGTAACTATCTCTTTTGTTTGTGTTAGTCATGATGTTTTTCTCACACTGGATCTCTCTACACTGTTAGGTGTTTGATTCAAAAATCAATAACAAATCCTAAGCTTTGATACCAATTGAAGGTAGAGAAAAATAAGAAAGGGTGGGTTGAATTGTTTTCACTAACAATAAAAACTTTTAGCCTTGCCACACATGCAAAGATAAAAACAAATAACACAGAAGTTTATCCTATTTTGCTTGAAATTCAAAGTTACTCCAGTCCACTCGGCCAAGGTGATTTCACCTTTAATAAGGACTTAATCTAATAATATAGAAATATTATAATCACGTCTAAGAGTTCAACAATATCTTAGTCCTCTCAAGTCTACAGACTTCATAAGTCACTTGAGGATTTACATCAACTATCAAGAATTACAAGAGTGTATTTTGTGTGCTTCTAGAAAAGCAATATGAACACAAATTCAAACAGATGATCAAAGATCACACTTATGAGCAATAACTCATATGATAACTGACTTTTACAAAAACAATATTTTATGTAAATGATTCTATATGTATATTGGAATTCTTGTGTGATTGCCTCGTCTTTTGAATGATGATGGTGAGACCTTTTTATAATGCTTGGAGATGATACCGTTTGAGTGAGAGCGTTAATGTTGATATCTTGCTAATTATGGGTTTTAAATGATATTAAGTTTCTTGTCCCTTTCCATAGAAGTCTTGGAGTAGTCAATACTATCCATATATAGATCCATACCATACTTAAATTTCTTCTTCGTTAAGTTACTGATTTGATCAGTCAGATGATATGTCGAGCGTGAATCAGAGTGAGCGGAGTTCAGAGCCTTTAATCAGCGCTTGTATTCTTCAGATATTTTTGTTGTTGGTTGGTCTTCAAAGTTAGCTGGAATTGTCTTCAGATTGAGTTACTTCTGATGTATCAACTTCATAATATTTAGAATCAGAGTCTGTAGAGTCTTCAGATGAGTTCTAATGATAGATTCTGAGTGTGATTCTCTTGGATAGGCTTGTGATCAGCATCAGATGTTATACCTAAATCAGCTGATCTGGATTTTGTTTGATGTTAGATAGTAATCCAACATATTTGGTTTGCCTTAGAGTCCTGCACACTTAGAGAATTTATTAGGGTACCAATTTGTTTCATTTTTTGTTATCATCAAAACTTAGAGATATATTGCAGAACCGAAATCTTGTTCTAACAATCTCCCCCTTTTTGATGATGACAAAAACTTCAGATAATTGACGAAACGATGGTACTTTATAATATAGAGAAGTAGTATATTAGAGTGTGACTCCCCCTGATATTGGAAATCTCCCCCTAAGTCTGGTATTTATAGAGTTTATAGTTTCTTACCAGAGCCTCTTATGTTGCTTAGCTTGTTTCTCAGATATTGATTTTTCAGATGCTTCCTGTAAGAATACTTTAGATTTTGTAGTTTTTTTTAAATTGTTAGAATGTAAGCAGCGCATTGTAAGACTTAGATATTAATTTTATCAGAAGGATGTTTATTTATTTCTCCCCCTTTTTGTCAGACTCAAAAAGCACATAGAAAGAAAATGGGTAGAGCAAAACAATGTCTATTAAATAGGTCAAGATAGATACAAATAAGAAGGTTGTAGAGGCAAAAACACTTAGAGCTAAAAAATAGAAACATAGAAGTCTAATGTGCCTAAGGGTTAGGAGGAGGAGGCAGCCTCTGAAGCAGCTGAGCCAGGAAGTTCTGAATGTTGGAGTTGACAAAGTCTTAGTGATCAAGTCTGGCTCTCACAAGCTATTGTTCCTTCTGGAGTTCTTCCAGAGTCTTGAGTACCAGTGGAGCAAGGTCAGAGTTTGAGGACTCACCTTGAGTCAGAGCAACTTCTTTTGCCTTAGCAGCTTCCTTTACAGCATTGCGTGCTACTTCTTCAGTGTCAACCTTGGCTTTAGCTTTAGCTTCAGCAGCAACATCCTCAGCGAATGCTTTTTCTTTGGCTTCCATTCTCGCCTTCTCTTTAGCTTCTAGTCTTGCCTTTTCTTCAACTTCCTGACATGCTTTCTCTTCATCTTCTTTGGCCAGACGTGCCTCTAGCTTCTCCTTAGCTTCTCTGATATAGTCATTTCTGACTTGTTCAGCGAGTCCTTTCAGCTTGAAGACCTCAGATATCGTCCATCTGAGAAATCCACTCCGGTGATTCCTTACTTTAGATGGATTATCACGTAGGCTGAATTATTCAGATAGTGTTATGAGCTTCACAACTGAAGATTATGAAAATAAAGCAAATGAGTCTTCTAGGGTTGGGAAGGTTGGTTCAGATTCAGATGATGGATTAATGGGTTTAGATGAAGTGTGAGTGGTTTCAGTGGGAGGTTCAGATGGAGGTTCTGTTTGAGGTTCAGAAGGTGAATGCATAAAGGTTTTTGGGATAGATGGGGGTTGGTTAGATAGTGTTATGGCTTGGAGTTAGGCCAATGTTGGAGATGAATGGTCAGGAATTTTTGGCTATTCAGAGTCAAAAGAGATGTCGTAATATGGAGAAGAAGAGGGAGTGGATGAATAAGGTGAAGTGGATTCATTAAGATACCTAGCTTGAGATGAGGGGAGTGTTGATGTTTCTAGGTTGAATTTTTGTGGAGGAGATGAAGGCATTTTGGGTTCAGAATTATGGGGTTCAAAGGGAGTTGGAATAGATATGGTGGGTTCAGATGGAGAGTAGGTGGGGAGAGGTTGAGGTAGAGAGGAAGATATTTGCTTTAAATTAGAATTTAAAGGAGCTTCAGAGTGATATGACTTACCTGACACAGAGGAATCTAGAGGCGCATGCGATCTGGTTTCTGAAGGTTCTCCCAGCTTTAGAGTCTTCTTCTTCTTTGACTTTCCAGAAGGCTCTCTGTTCCTCTTCATGAAGTTAGGTGGCTGCTCTAGAAGCCAGTCCATTGAGAACTTTGAGATATCCACTCCTTGAGATGCTAGATCCTAGAGGTAATGGGCAATGACCTCTGGAGGATATATCTTGGAGAAAGATAAAAACCATTAGGTATTTTTCTCTAATCCTTCAGAGCTTCCCAGGATGTGTCAAGAGTTGGCTTGACTAAGACTCTTTCAATGACCCCATACTCTTCAAATTTCTGGCATTCAGAGGTTTGCCAACATCTATAGTCACATCTCCCATCAGGTTGTAGGATATTAGATGGTCCACCAACCCACTTTCAGTCAGAACATCAGAGATGAGCCTCCCTAAAGGGATGTAGTTTTTGGGCTTCACATGGTTCCTTGTATCCCTGACTGAATCCCTCAGATACTTGAAGAGTAACGCTGGCCAATTCAGCTTCAATCCCTTGTGAAGGCAATACAAGATGCACTTCTGATCTGTGTTGATGTAGTCAGAAGAGTTTGAAGTTGGACGGTGGTTGATGGTACCCATAATGATCTACAACCAGACCCTCAGATTCTGGTGAAGTTCCTTCTTGGAGGATTTCCCGTCTGAGTTCTATTTGAAAATAATGGGAACAATCTCCTGGGACATGTATCTTTCCATATGGTTTATGTTATAAATCCTTCTTCCCCTAGTTCTCTCCATATCCAAAAGTTTGGCAATTAACTTCTCTATGATGACCATCTTGACTCCCAGGACACAGGAAACTATGCAATGGTCATCGCAGTCTGTGAATCTCTAGAACTCTTTGACGATGTAGGTGTAGATAGCACCGTAGAGTCTCTGGAAGAAATTTCCCCAGCCTTGTTTCTTCAGATCTTCAGTGAGATCAACTCCATTTTGCTTCATGTTTTCAAAGTCCACCAATGATTCACATAGAACCTCCATCTTTTCAAAAAGCTTGGCAGTGTTTATGTGAGGGGGATGATCAAGGACGTGGGGTTCCTTGTAAGCAGTTGTTGAGGTTGTTGCAGTTTGAGTAGTGGCTTGTTGTGGAGCTTCAGTAAGTTGTTCATTTTCTTCCATTTGTTGAGAGTTGTTGTAGACCTGTTGTTGTTGAGAATCCATTTGGAGAAGATGAAGATTGTTGTTGAATGTTGATGAAGATTCAAGAGTGTTGATAAAATTGCAGAGAGTTTGAGCACAATAGGGTTTGTGTAGGTTTGTTAGTCAAAAGTGTGAAAGTGAGAAATATGAAATATATATATGCAACATTTAGCATGAAAAACGACAATGTTAAAGGAGAATAGAAAACACCAAAATTAATTAGTTCATAAATCTGAGTTGACACACTTGGGGAGAATTAATTTCAGCTAATGATAGTTGTCTAATCCAAAAAATATGCACACTGCTCGAGGAGATCTCAACAGTCTGGATCTTGAGTTCTGTGCTAGACAGTTGTCTAGAAGATCCAAGGTCAGACGTTAAATAGGTCATGTGTTGATGTTTTTGACATCAAGAATACCAAAAGATTTTTGATTTAAAGGGATTCTAATTCAAATTTCATCTAACTGGTAGAAGTATCAGGACCAGAACCAGATGCCAACATTAAATTTAAGTCAGAGCCTATTTTAACAAGTCAGAAGAGAAACACAAGTTCAGAATCATTCATGGCAATCTGCCATGTTTAAGTGTTTCAGAATGAAGTAAAGTCTATCTTCAGCTAAGGGTTTTGTGAAGATATCAGCCCATTAATGGTCTGTATCTATGAATTTTAGACTTATTACCCCTTTCTGAACATAGTCTCTGATAAAATGGTGTTTGATTTCTATGTGGTTTGCTCTGGAATGTAAAATAGGGTTCTTACTTAAACATATGGCAGCAGTATTGTCACAAAAGACAGGGATGTTACTCTCATATATCTGAAATTCCTCGAGCTAGTTTTTCATCCAGAGCATCTAAGTGCTGCATAGTGAAGCTGAGGTGTATTCTACTTCTGCAGTTGAGAGTGCAATGGTTGATTCTCTTTTGCTATCCCATGAGATGAGGTTTCCTCCCAGAAACTGACAGTTTCCATATGTGCTTTTGCGCTCAAGTCTGTCTCCAGCGTAATCTGCATCAAAGTACCCAAAAAGCTTATACTTTGATGTTTTCTTATACATCAGACCCAGGTTAGGTGTTCCTTTCAGATACCTCAGGATTCTCTTAACAGTCATTAAGTGAGATTCCCTTGGATATGATTGAAATCTGGCACAGAGACAAATGCTGAACAATATATCTGGACGTATATCAGTCAGATAGAGAAGAGAACCTATTATACCATGATAGAGTTTCTGGCAAACCTTTTGACTTACCTCTTCTTTCTCCAGAATGCAAGTAGGATGCATAAGAGTCTTTGCTGGTTTGCTTTCTGACATTTCAAATTTCTTCGTAATGTCTTTTATGTATTTGCTTTGATATATATATAGGTAGCATCTGAAGTTTGATTGATTTGAATCCCCAGAAAGAATTTTAGTTCTTGTATCAAACTCATTTAAAATTTTGCTTGCATTAACCTAGAAAACTCTTGACAAATAGAGGGGTTAGCAGAACCAAAAATTATGTCATCAACATACATCTCACAAATCATAAGGTCGTTTCTGATGTTTTTACAAAAGAGAGTGGAATCGACTTTTACCTCTGATAAAATTATTTTCCAAAAGAAAAAAACTTAGTCTTTCATACCAAGCTCTGGGAGCTTGTTTCAGACCATAAAGAGATTTTTTCAGTTTAAAGACATGTTCTGCATATTTTGAGTTTTCAAAACCAGGAGGTTGATGAACATACACCCCTTCAGAAATGTATCCATCCAGAAACACACTTTTGACATCCATCTGATATAGCTTGATGAAGTAGTTTACAATAAAAGATACAAGTAAGTGAATAGATTCTAACCTGGCAACTGGAGCAAATGTTTCATTGTAGTCAATACCTTCTTATTGATTGTAACCCTGTGCCACCAGTCATGCTTTGTTTCTGACCACTTCGCCTTTCTCATTGAGTTTGTTTCTGTATACGCATTTGGTTCCAATCACATAAGTTCCCTTGGGTCTTGGTACAAGATCCCAGACATCATTCTTTGTAAATTGATCAAGTTCTTCCTTCATTGCCAGAATCCATTCTTTGTCTTCAAGAGCTTCTTCACAGGATGTTGGCTCTATCAGAGATACTAGTCCCAAAAGTGTTTCCTCAGAGACCTTGAATGTAGATCTTGTTCTGACAGGTTCATCCTTGTTTCCCAGAATCAATTCTTCAGAAACATTTAGTCTATTTCTTGATTTTTTATGAGTGATTGAGATTTCAAGTGCTTTTGACGTTTCCCTTTCTGCTTCTTCAGATTCTTTGGTCTTTTCGTCAGAGCCTGCAAGAGTTATCTCCAAATCTGCAAACCTTTCAACCAGCTTTGACTTTTCAGAGTCAAGCTTACCATCAAATCTGACATATATAGATTCTTCCACAATTTGTGTCTCTGTATTGTATACTCTAAATCCTTTAGAATGTTTTGAGTATCCTAACGTAATAAACTTTTGTGCAACTGTTCCAGATCCTCTGATTCTTCTTTCTGATATCCTCCAAAGCCTACGAAGCCAGCGTATTTAAGTTCCAGGCTTTGGAACATATGTTTTCTTCCCGTCATGTGTTGCGAGCATCCAGAGTCCAGGCACCACGATTGGTGTTTTAACTCTGCTGCACAAGATATCTGCAACATATACTATTTTATCTTTTGGTACCCATAATCTTTTGGATCCTTTATGATTAGTTCTCCCAGAGTTTCTGGAAACTTTGGGTTTTCTGGAATTATTAAATCTTTGTGTATGTGAATGTGTGTAATGATAAGAAAAAGGAGATTTAGGTTTGTCTTCTGTAGAAGGTATTTGCTCATCTTCATCAGAGTCATATACATTTCTTCTTTTCTTATTGTGACTAACAACGTAGATCATAAAAGCCATTTTGCTTCTTTCAATCCCATTTTTCAGAAATTTCTAAAAATCTTTTTCATATTTATATATGATGGTATCAAAAGTTGGTGGAGCTTTGGAAAGAGTTTCTTCAAGTTTTAGACATTTTTTAGTTGAAAATTCATTTTCTTTTTCAAGAACAAAAATGTTTCCTTTAAGTTCTGAAACTTCTTTCTCAAGCTTATCACACTCTTCAATAGTTTCTTCATGGACCCTTTTTAGGATCTTGAATTTCTGTCGAAGCTTCTGATAAGAGCTTAGAGATTCTGATAAGCAGGCTTCCAGATCAGAGTGAGAGAAATTAGAAAATACCTCTTCAGAGTCTGATTCTTTTTCGGATTAACTTCCATATATGGTAGCCATGAATGCAGCATTTACCTGTTCCTCTTCAGAGTCTGATTTTGAAGCGTCATATTTTGAGTCTGATTCTGAAGCGTCAGATTCAGAGTCATCCCAGGTTGCCATGAGCCCCTTGTTAGTTTTGAAGGAGTTTTTCTTGAATCCTTTTTTTCTAGAAATATCTTTCTTGAGCTTTGGACATTCATTTATGTAGTGTCCTGGTTCTTTACATTCATAGCAGGTTACCTCTTTATTTGGTCTACCTCTGGAAGTTGAGTAAGAACGATCTCCCTTCTGTCTGGGTCTTCTGAAGTTGTTATTCCTTTTTCTCCAGAGTTGTTTGACTCTTCTGGATAAAAAAGATAACTCTTCTTCATCATCAAAATCTTCCTTTTCAGAGTTATCGTCTTCTTCTTCTTCAGCTTGAAAGACTTTGTTCCTTTCTGGATTTCTTCTTTCTGATCTAGACTTCAGAGCCACTGATTTGCTTTTATTTTGAGGTCCATCTTCCTCTACCTCTATCTCATGACTCCTGAGGGAGCTTATGAGTTCTTCAAGGCTTATGTTGTTCAGATCCTTGGATAGTTTTAGGGCAGTAACCATAGGTCTCCATTTCTTTGGAAGACTTATGATTATCTTTTTGACATGATCTGCAGTTTTGTGTATCCTTTGTCCAGAACCTTGAGACCTGCAACTAGAGTTTGGAATCTGGAAAACATTAACTCAACTACTTCATCCTCTTCCATTCTGAAGGCTTCGTATTTTTGGATTAAGGCCAGAGCCTTAGTCTCCTTGACTTGATTATTGCCTTCGTGAGTTATCTTTAAGGAACCAAGGATCTATTTCGTTGTTTCCCTGTTGGTGATTTTTTCGTAGTCATTGTAGGATATAACATTCAACAGAATAGTTCTGGCTTTGTGGTGATTCTTGAAATCACGCTTATGATCATCTGTCATTTTACTTCTAGTAATAACAATACGAACATCAGATATAGGTGGTTGATAACCATTTGTAACAATGTCCCATAGAGCAACGTCATAGCCTAAGAAAAAACTTTCAATTATATCCTTCCAGTAGTCAAATTTTTCTCCATCAAAGACTGGAGGTTTGGCATTGTAACTATCTCTTTCGTTTGTGTTAGCTATGATGTTTTTCTCACACTGGATCTCTCTACACAGTTAGGTGTTTGATTCAAAAATCAATAACATAGCCGAAGCTCTGATACCAATTGAAGGTAGAGAATAACAAGAAAGGGGGGTTTGAATATTTTTCACTGACAATAAAAACTTTTAGCCACGCTACACATGCAAAGAAAAAACAAATAACACAAAAGTTTATCCTGGTTCGCTTGAAATTCAAAGCTACTCCAATCCACCCGGCCAAGGTGATTTCACCTTTAATAAGGATTTAATCCATTAATCTAGAAAGATTATAGTCACGTCTTAGAGTTCAACAATCTCTTAGTCCTCTCAAGTCTACAAACTTCACAAGTCACTTGAGGATTTACAATAACTATCAAGAATTACAAGAGTGTGTTTTGTGTGCTTCTAGAAAAGTAATATGAACACAAATTCAAAGAGATGATCAAAGATCACACTTATGAGCAACAACTCATGTGATGACTGACTTTTACAAAAACAAAATTTTAAGTAAATGATTTAAGATGTATATTGGAATTCTTGTGTGATTGCCTCGTCTTTTGTATGATGATGGTATGACCTTTTTATAATGCTTCGAGATGATACCATTTGAGTGAGAGCATTGATGTTGATATCTTGCTAATTATTGGTTTTGAATGATATTGAGTTTCTTGTCCCTTTCCATAGTAGTCTTGGAGTAGTCAATACTATCCATATATATATATATATATATATATATATATATATATATATATATATATATATATATATATATATATATATATATATATATATATATATATATACATACCATACTTGGATTTCTTCTTTGTTAAGTTACTGATTTGATCAGTCAGATGATCTGTTGAGCGTGAATCAGAGTGAGCGAAGTTTAGAGCCTTTAATCAGCGCTTGTATTCTTCAAATAGTTTTATTGTTGGTTGTTCTTCAGAGTTAGCTGGACTTGTCTTCAGATTGAGTGACTTTTGATGTATCAACTTCATAATCAGAGTCTATAGAGTCTTCAGATGAGCTCTAGTGATAGATTCTGAGTGTGATTATATTGGATAGGCTTATGATCAGCATCAGATTTTATATCTGAATCAGCTGTTCTGGACTTTGTTTGACTTCAGATAGTAATCCATCAGATTTGGTTTTCCTTAGAGTCCTGCACAATTGTTTCATTTTTTGTTATCATCAAAACTTAGAGATATATTACAGAACCAAAATCTTGTTCTAAAAATAAGTTATTGATCTGCTCTTCTTTTGATGAGCTGAACCAACTATTGCTTCTGGTTGAGTCGTTTCTTCATATTCTTTGGCTTTGCCTTCTGAGTCCTTTTATCTAGAGACGGAGTCTTTGGATTCTGAAAGATTGATCTTCAGATATGCAAATTTATCAACTAGCTTTGACTTTTCAGGGTCAAACTTATCATTGAATCTGACATGAATTGATTCCTCAAAAATTCATGTTTTTGTGTTAAAGATTCTATACCCTTTAGAGCGTTCAGGATATCCTAATAGTAAACACTTATGTGCCTTAGAATCAAACTTGCCAAGATTCTCTTTAGTGTTTACCATAAAACATTCACATCCAAAAGGATGAAAGTAAGAAATGTTGGGCTTTTTATTCTTCCACAATTCATAAGGAGTCTTACCCATAATAGGTTGAATAGAAATTCTGTTATGAATATAACATGTTGTATTGACTGCTTCTGCCCAGAAATGCTTAGCCATATCAGTTTCTTGGATCATGGTGCATGCCATTTCTTGTAAAGTCCTATTCTTCCTTTCTATAACTCCATTTTGCTGTGGAGTTCTAGGATATGAAAAATCATGGGAAATACCATTTGAATCAAAAAGATTTTAAAAATGTTTGTTTTCAAATTCGCCACCATGATCACTTCTGACTTTGACTATTTTGCAATTCATTTTTGTTTGCACTAGTGAGCAGAAGGTAGAAAACACAGAATGTGACTCATCCTTGTGTTTTAAGAACTTTACCCATGTCCAACGACTGTAGTCATCAACCATGACCAATCCATACTTCTTTCCATTGATAGAAGCAATTTTCACTGGTCCAAACAAATCAATATGCAGAAGTTCTAAAGGTCTAGAAGTAGAAACAACAATATTTTCTTTGAAAGTTGTTTTAGAAAACTTGCCTTTCTGACATGCTTCATAAAGAGCATCTGAAGCAAACTTCAGTTTGGGTAAACCTCCGACTAATTCAAGCTTATTTAGCTGAGAAATCCTTCTCACGCTAACATGGCCCAAACGTTTATGCCAGACCCGTTGCTCCTCATGAACAGACATTAGACATTTTACATTTTGATCTTCAAGATCAGAAATTATAATTTTGTAAATGTTGTTTTTCCTCTTTTCGTTAAAAAGGATTTTACCATATTTCTAACATACATCCTCATAAGAATTTTGATTAAACATGATATTATAACCATTGTCACTAAGTTGGGTAATAGACAATAGGTTATGCATCAGACCATCAACTAAAAGAACATTAGTAATAGAAGGAAGTTTACCATTACCAGTGGTTCTAGAGCCAATGATCTTTCTTTCTGGTTTCCTCTAAAACCAACGAAGCCTTCAGGCTTAAGTTCCAAATCTTGGAACATAGACCTTCTGCATGTCATCTGTCGCGAGCATCCACTGTCTAGGTAGCATGATTGGTGTCTCAACTGAGCTGTTAAGAATGTATGCAACAAAAAATATTTTATCCTTAGGTACCCACTTTTTGGGTCCTTTTTTGTTAGTTTCCCCATAGTTTTTTTTACAACTTTGGGTCTTTTAGCATAAGGATAATCATTAGAGATTTGTGCATGATACTTAGGTTTTAGAACATACTTCTTATCCTTAGTATGCTTTTGTGTCTGTGCATAAGTATCAAGCTCAGTGTCAGTAGGCACAAAATGCACATAGAGAGGTTTTTGTTTGACCTTCTAACTTTCGTCGGGTTTTATAGATTTTGTACAACCCAAACCTTTCCTACCATTTCTGCTAACTCCATAGATCAAGGAAGCCATTTTGATTCTATCTATGCTTTTAGCCAGAAAGTACTATATCTGATGACGCAATCAGTACTAGAAGCTTCTAAAGTTATTTCCTCCTCTAGTTTTGAAAATTTTCTTTTCAAAGAAGACTTGTTAATTTCTAAAGAAAATACTTTTTGTTTAGAGAGGAAATATCTTTCTCAAGCTCTTTCTGAGTTTCATAAACAGTTACTTGGACTTGTTTAAGTTCCTTATATTTACTCTAAAGACTCTGCTACTTTTCCAGCATTTCAGAGAGACACGATTCAATATCAGAATGAGATAGGTTAGAAAATACCTCTTTAGAATCGGAGTCGGAATCTGATTCTGATAATACCTTGTATTTCTTCAGTGGTTGCCATCAGTGCAACATTGACTTTTTCTTAGCCAGAATCTTCTTCTTCAGATTCTGAGTCATCCCAGGTAGCTATCAGTCCCTTCTTGACTTTGGAGAAGTTCTTCTTGGGTCTTTTGTCCTTCTTCAGCTTAGGACAATCATTTTTGTAGTGGCTTGACTCCTTGTACTTGAAGTAGATAACTTCTTTTCCAAAAGTTTGCTTCTTTTGACCAGATGAAGATTCTAAGCGACCATCAGTCCTTCTGACTCCTTTGGATTTCCCTTGACCACTTTGCCTGTGTTTCCAGAGTCTGTTGACTCTCTTTGAGATTAGAGACAGCTCATCATCATCTTTTGAGTCTTCATCAGATCCTTCTGATTCTTCCTCAGCTTGATATGCTCTAGTCTTCTTAGGCTTGGATTTTAGAGCTACAAATTTACCTCTCTTCTGAGGTTCATGTTCTTATAGCTCAATCTCATGAATTCTTAAAGAACTAACAAGTTCTTCAAGACTGATGTTATTGAGATCCTTAGCCAAGTTCGAGACAGTTACCATAGGTATCCATTTTTAGGAAAACTTATGATAATTTTCTTGACATGATCAGCTATAGAATACCCTTTGTCCAGAAATTTAAGCCCTGCAACAAGCATCTGAAACCTTGAGAACATAGTCTCAACTTTTTCATCATCTTCCAATTTGAAAGCCTCATATTTCTGGATTAAGGGCAAAGCCTTTGTCTCCTTTACTTAAGCGTTTTCCTCACGAGTCATGCTCAGAGAGTCAAAGATGGATTTGGCAGAGTCCCTGTTTGTTATCTTCTCATACTTCGTATAAGAGATAGCATTAAGCAATATGGTTCTGGCCTTATGATGATTTTTGAAGTCTTTCTTCTGTTGATCATACATAACACTTCTTGCTAAAATATTTCCTTCAGTATTTACTAGGTGAACATACCCATCGACTACGAGATCCCATAGATCAACATCGTAACCAAGAAAGAAACTTTCTATTCTGTCTTTCCAGTAGTCAAAATTCCCACCATCAAATATAAGAGGTTTTACACCGTAATGATCTCTATTCTTATTATTAACAACGTTAAAAGTATCCATTATTTCTCACACAACTGGATCGGTACTGAACACTGTGAGGTGTTGATAAAACTTTTTATCACAATCAAAATTAGAGCTCTGATACCAATTAAAGGTGTGAAAAACACAAGAAAGGGGGGTTGAATTGGGTTTTACAAGTAAAAGTTTTTTCCAAAACAAAAACACCACTAGCAAATTACCAACAAATATATGAAAATACAAATATTTTTATCCTGGTTCGCTTGTACTCAAAGCTAATCTAGTCCATCCACCAAGGTGATTTTGCCTTATACACAAGGACTTAATCCATTATAATTAACAGATTACAATAAACACAAAGAATAACCTTCTTTGTCTTTTCAAGGATCAACCTAAACCTTAGTCTCCTTAAGGACTCACAAAGAATAACTTTCTTTGTCTTCTCAAGGATAACCTCTTTAAGGACTCAAACAAATAGTTTGAAGAATATTTAGTGTGTTACGAGATGCTTCTACATAAGCATATTTTACACAAATGAATAACAAACACTTAAATAAAAATGTATACAAAGAATGAAAGCTTTTCACAAAGAAAAATAGCTTGTTAAAGTACTTATGCAAATCAGCGTTTTCTTCAAGTCTCCAATGCATGCTTATATAGTGTAAGCATGTGATCGTTTAAGGGGAAAATAGAGAAAGCTCCTTTTTAGAGGATGTCTAGTATTGGATGGGAAAGGAATGATACTATGTACTGTCCTTTCGCCCACAAATTCAGTGACATGTGTGATGTATAGTACTGTCTTTGTCCATGAAATCAGGTAGTGGAAAGGTTGTTGTATTTGTACCATGTACTATTTGATCACGTTCCCATTTTGATCTTCTCTTCAAATTCATTGGCTTCTAATTAAAGATGATTGAAACATGAAGATAAGAAGAAGAGAGATGGATTCAGAAACTTCAAAACCTTGGGTTAGAACCTTGACAACATCAGTAATCTAGCTTGAGATCTTTAGTATCTTTAGAGTCTTCAGAATCCTCAGTCAGAACCTTGGTAATTTCAATTCTCTGGCTTGAGATCTTCAGAATCTTCAGCTATGTAACACAACTCCAGAAGCTTTCCATTCTTCAGAACTTTGGTGATCAGAGTCACGTCCAAAAGTACAAACTGATAAAATATTGCAACAACAACATAAAGTCTCCTCAGAAGCTTCTAATGAGTGAAACAACTTAGAAGCAAAAAGAACATTGCACCAATAATAATGACGTCTTTCAAAACTTCTAATACTTGTGCAAAAGTGGATTTAGATGCACATAGTTCTGAAATTGATGATGTTGCACATCATATGATCAGAATCAGAAATGGTTGTTAAAGCTGCACAATAATAAACCATTAGGGTGCCAAAAAATTTCTCACACAAATACAACATTGTTATCATCAAAACTCAGGGTATAGATGCATAACCCAATCTTGTTATAACAAAGGGTAATTCCTATGAACTTAACAAAATAAAATGTTGGGTTACTCAAAAAATAAGATTGTGGTGGTGGGGTGGGGGGGAGTCACCTTTTGTTGGAAAAGAGCGACCCTCCACCTTATCTTCTTCGGGGATTTCTATTTAATAATCCCTTAGACCCTAAGAAGAACTCTCGCCTGGATTTTGGATCTTATGAGGGAGAGTATCATCAGGGGTGTGGCCCACAAAATTCCTTTTTCCCTCTCTTGTCATTAGACTATTTGGGCGACTCTTGGGGCTATTTTTCATATGTCGTTGAGCTTTTTTCCTAGCTATATGATTCTTCTTTTCAGCCAGGGAATGGAAGACATTTTCTATGCGGTAAAGATACAAGAAAAACATAAGTATTTTAACAAATGAACAATCTCAAAATATGGGTATCCTTGACCATAAACTTACCCGTGTATTTTTTTATCTCGTTTTATTCTTCTTGATCTAAGGTGATCATGGTGTGAGAACTCGTGACTTCAATTCATCCAAAACTTGAACCACCTCCCTCTCAAAGGGGGTGAGGTTGTCAAAGTCAAAGCCAATGATTGTGTTTGGATATTTTGTCTAGGACAGAGGGAAGCGAGGGGTGTCATCCGCTCCGACCGTGACCATAGAGGCATTGTCTCCCCCTCTAACCCTCACGACATGCCCTTCCATTTTTTTGTAAGGGTTTAAATGAGGATTGAATAGTTTTCTTCTTGATAGGACGCACTGTTGGTGTAAGCCCTAGAGGCCAATACTTTTGGTACTTGTATCGAATTATTTATTAATAATAAAAGGATTTTTCTTTATTATGTTTGTTTAATAAAGTCCCTAGAATAGCTAGTCCGTTTAATGTATCAAGTGTGACTTAATCATGAGATCCCATTAAGCATAAGGACATTATTCTTAAAGTATCTGTAGTCGAGCTTTGTTGTGAAGTGGGATAAAATTAAAACATTAAGACTATTATCTATATAAACTGATGATCACATCTCATGGTTCATGGATAAGGAGTTATCAAGCCTTAAACATATGTATGATATTAGGAGTAATATTTATACTGGATTGACCCGCTATGAGAATACAATATAGAATGTTATGCAAAATGTTATAAGTTATTCTCATGGTGATAGTGGTGTATACCACCCTTCGACCTGAAACCACTATGGACCCTAGATGTAGAGTTGAGTGCTTTATTGCTGATTAAACGTTGTCCGTAACTGGATGACCATAAAGATAGTTGATGGGTACTCCATGAAGTATGTTGAGGGACATGGGTGACCTAGATGGAATTTGTCCATCATGCGTAACATGATAAATGTCTACGGGCCCAATATTGAATTGGACAAGGATGACACGGTCTATGCCTTGTGTTCAATATAGACATAGGGGCAAAAGGGTAATTATATATATAAGTATTATCACAAAAGGATTTTTCAGATCACATGACATTTTCGTGTCTTGGGTAGCAGTGATGTATTGTTAGATACTGCTCACTGTTTATTATGTTAAATACGTGATTTAATATAATTGGTTATGTCGCGAAAACCTATAGGGTCACACACAAAAGGACGAATTGATGAAAGATAGAGTAAATAAGGAACACCGTAAGGTACGGTGCACTTAAAAGAATTGTAGAACATCGTAAGGTACGGTGTACTTAAGTAGAATACAAAATATGGTAAGGTACCACGCGCTTAAGTGATTTTGACATATCATAAGATATGGGTCACATACACTTAAGTGGGCTTTTTAGATTGCAGCCCACACAAATGGTTCTATAAATAGAACCCTTGTGTAGAAGCATTTGTTCAATTGAAATTTCGTTTCTCTCTCTCTCTCTCTCTCTCTCTCTCTCTCTCTCTCTCACACACACACACACACACACACACACACACACACACACTCAAAGCCTTCATTCGTAGCAGCTAGCATTGAGATTGAAGGAATCTGTTCGTGTGGACTAAGTAGAGGCGTTGTCACCATTCAATGTTCGTGATCACTCCTTAGATCTGCATCAAAGGTTTCAATCGCCACAAGAGGTAACGATTCTATCACTGATCATGCACATTCGTAAGGATCACTAAAGGAGAAAAATTTAATTTCTACTGCATTTTGGATCGCTATTCTCCTTCAGTGGTATCAAAGCCACTTACGAAACCATGCATCTTATAGAAGTTTATTTTCTATATTTCCTGTATTAATACGATTAAAATACAGAATGAATCAAAGAATAAACGAGTAATTACATTTGGCATCATGTGTGTATGATTTGGATGATCGATGTTGACTATGCTTCGGAATCCAATGCTAGTATGGTGAAGCAGCGATACATCGATCGTCCATAGGTTACACAATTAAGATCGATCAAGTTATATATGATATAAGTAATTATGATGCAAAATACAGTATATATGATATACTGTTTCTCTTTCATTCATTTAAACACTTAATGGTTGTTTTCCTTTGAGTGATCAATGGTCATTTGCTTCGGAATCCGACGAAAGTATGGTGAAGCAATGACGTGTTGGTCAATCATACTGAATTAACAATCGAGGTGTGTTTGACGGTATGAAATTGGTGCATTAGGGTTCATGACGGTACAAGGGTTGTGCTATCAAAGAGTTGTGTGATTAGGGTTGTGGTTGCGTAAGAGTTGTGCTTTAAAGTATCAAGTGTTGATGCGAAAATCGACGTCAATTTCAAATGAATTATTCGTTAAAATTTTGCGTCAGGCAACGGAACCCCCGACTAACTCTGCGTAATGTGATCAGTCGCCAAAATTTAATTTGGTTTTTTTAATTAACAGAATTTGAATTAATAATAATAATAATTTGTTTATTATTATTTGAAATTCTGGTATCAGATATAAGATGTCGAAGGTAATGTCACGACACTGATATCTGGTTATAAACAATGGATAATTAAACAGAATTGAAAAGCAAATCACACAAGCAATTGTTAACCCAGTTCGGTGCAACTCACCTACGTCTGGGGGCTACCAAGCCAGGAAGGAAATTCACTATAATAGAATTAGTTCAAAGACTATCCGTACACTTCACCAAGTTACAGTCTTTCTCACCTAATCTCTACCCGTGCAATTTCTACCTAAGCACTCTTAGATATGAGAACCCACTCACTTCCCTTACAATCACACACCCGTGATTTTAAACAACAATCCCTTGTGAAAAGAAAATACTTTTCAATTACAAACTCTTGATTTTACTTCACAGTTTCAATCAAGAAGACACACTCTTGATCTTGCTTTAAAGCTTTGATCAAGAAGACAAATTAGTCCAATTCAATCATCAATGGATGACTTGAATGACCTACAGACACAAACCCTAGCTCTCTCTCTAAATTTCGCTCAATCTTGGTTGTGTGTTCAAACAGGTTTTCTGAGTCCCTTTTTATAGAAACATTGGACATCTTGAAAACCCTAAATATATTTTCCAATCAAATCTTTTTATAATAGCTGTAAAGATCTTCCTGGAAAATAAACAAATCTGGTTGAAATCGCTGAAAGAATGCGCCAACTAGCCATATCTTCAATCAACCAATGATTGCCATTAATTGTGCAATCACAAAACACCAGACATTCATATTGAATGTTCTGTGTACAGGATGTCATGACATCGGGTCTGACATCTGGAAAAATCCTGCATAATCCATATTTCTTTTTATAGCAGGTACAACCATATCAGATATCATGACATTGTGTATGTCATCTGAAACAATCCTGCATGAACATGTCTTCCATTTAAGCTCCAGCAGGTACAACCAATATCAGAAGCCTTGTTATTTTATATGGCATTCTGAAACAATCCTGCTTGCATATGTTCTTTAACTCCAGCAGGTACATAGGATATCTTATGTTAAGACATCACAAATGACATCTTGTGAACACTCTTTGTTTTACCAAAATTACTGCCAACACTTAGAACCAACAAACTCCCCCTTTGGCAAATTTTGGCTAAAACATATATCTGTCCTTTTTGTTCACAAGGCAAACTATCAGCAGTTAAACCACATAACAGTAGTTTAATCAGTAGCAGAAGCAAAAAACAATTACTAGCTATGGCTACTAGTAATACACATATGCACAAGGGTACTTCTCCTCCCCCTAAATCTGTGCAGCAATCAACAGAATTACTAGTTATGGATGCAACTAGTAAGGGGTACTTCTTCTCCCCCTAAATCTGTGCATTCACCAAAAAACAGCTACTGAACTCCAGTACCTGTACCAGCCAGAATGTCATACTGACATCTGCTACAACAACAGCACTTGTGCACCTCTTTCAATAATAGTTGTCCTTCTGATCAGCCACATACAACTTCCATATCAAGCACTTCTCCCCCTTTTTAGTCAAAATTGACCAAAGGTGATCAATCAGACAAAATAAATGTCTATTAGCCTAGCAGAGAAAGTTAAAACAGATGTTATAACATTAAGCATGTTAAAACATAATATTCAGGAAGTACACACCATCATTATACACAGCAAAAAGCTGAGACAATGAACAAATCCAAGGAACTCATTAAGAGCCCTAAATATTACATAACAGGCATCAAGAGGACTGCCACAAAATACAAAATCAAACAAGACAACAGCCTTCCAAACAGCAGCCCAGCTTCCACCACACCTTCTAGCACCCCTCCAAGTCTTCAATACAGCCAGGGACAATTAATCAGAAGAAGAAGTATCTCTTTCACCTTCATCTTCATCTTCAGCTACACCTTCAGAGTCTTCTGAGCTTTCAGAACAGGATTGGGATCTTGTATTTGATTCCTTTCCAGCCTTTTCTCTGTCTTCCCTTTCCAGGCTACAAATGAGAACTTCTAAAGCTTCCTTTCTGGCCTTGGCCACCCTTATACCATTTTCCAATTCTTTGCAGGTCTCTTTTAGTTGGTCAATCAGACTTCCTTTGGATGCAGACTCCCTTCTGGCAGATGTCATGACATCATTGACATGACTTCCCTCAAACAGCTTGTAATGGATGGGCAAAGGGGATTTTCTCCTGCTTGGGATGTCACTTGTGCTCAGAATCCCTGGTTGTTGGCTCAGGATAATGCCACAAATAAGGGAGGGAAAGGCAATGGGTAACTTCACAACATTTTTAGAAGCATGTCTAATAGTTTGTTCAAATATGGACTTGCCAAAATCATAGTTAACCCTTGTTCCAATTGCATGAATGATCCTCCCAAGAGCAATGGAGATGGTAGAAATGTGATTAGTAGGTACCCAATTTGCAGATCCAATCTTATGCAAGATAGCATACTTAACAGTTAGTTTACTAGCTGAAAGGAGTTTCCTACTGGGCCATTCCTTAACTTGGCCAACTGTAATAATTCTACAGACCTCATTGTCTGTGGTCTCTAGATCTACCCCTTCATCAGTTCCTCTCCCTAGGAACTTGTTGATGATAGTAGGTGAAAGTCTCACACACTTACCTCTTACAAAAACTTTACAGCCCTCTCTGCTGCTTCTTTCATATATCTCCTCAGGGATGTTCACAACAAATTCTTTGACTAACCCCTCATAGCACTGAGGCAAAGCAGTCACAGTTTTCATAAGACCAGCTGTCTTAATTAACTCCATGACTTCCTTTACTTCACTTGCTTCTTTTCCCAATTCTCTTTCTACTGCTACCCTTCTTTGAGTCACAAACTTCCATTTGGCAGCACCTCCTTCCACGTGAAACGAGATATTGTCAAGATGAACAGCAGCCACTTTGTTTGGAGGCTTTCTTACAGGCTTCCTTTTAACAGGGGAAATGTCTGAGACATCATATTCGACATCCTCATCAGATTCAGAACTCTCACTCTCCTTCATCTTCCTGACCTCTACTTTACTCCAAGTCTTGGAGGGACCTATCCCAGCAACCCTTTTCTCCTTCCTACCTGTCCTTATCTCAGCCATACTCTTCCTTTTTCTCAGTCTATTAGCTACACTTGTTTTCACAAGATTGACCAACATGTCATCTTCTTCCTCAGACCCTTCTTCCTCAGGTGAGGGGTCCCTTCTGGACAGAGGAGTAAAAATGTCCTTAACTCCATGCTCTTCATTCAGTGTCCTAGTAACTAGGTTTCTTATGATGCGATCAGTAGAGTGCATATCCTCTTTATCAGGCGATTTTTCAGGAGTGTTACCTTGCTTAGCTCTAGCCATGGAAGGGGAGCTTGGAACATTACCTGATATCATACGCAGAGGAGTTACGTCAATCAAATCTTCATCTAAAAATTCCATGGAGGAAGTTCTAGTATGAAAGGACTTTGAGCTAGATGTTGACGGATGTTGAGACATGTTGTTGAACTTTTGAGAAAACTTTCTTTTCCCTAGCAGAGGTTCTTTGAGAAGTTTGATGAAGATGGAGAGAATTGTGTTCAGGAAGAGTGTGTTATTTCCAATACTAGGAGATGGTTCATTATTAATGTGCCTTTTTCTTTTCATTGGGCAGACAATATTTTTGTTGCCTTTTCCACTCCTCATTAATTGCCATATTTTCTCAAGAAACCAATCCCCTAATTTTCCCTTTTCATATTTCAGTTGAACAACATACCAATCCCTTGCAGTCTTGTTGGTTAGTTGCATTTCATGCTGTAGAACTATGAGTTTGTTTTCTACATATTTTCTACATGCGTGATGAAAGCAAGTGATGTACTTGGTCCAGTTGTGCTGAATATGATCTTTGGACAAGGGTGTACCATCCAGGCTGTCATAATATAATGTCATAACATCGAGTGTGACACTGTATCCAATTATCAGAATTTTCATCCAACTTGGTTGAGCATGCATTCATCTGATATCTTTTTAATTTCCTTTACACTCATAGTCCCTTGTGTCTCAGCAAAGCTCTTACTACCTTCAGACTTCATACCACCAGTCATGTGTTCAGGTGTTTGGGCCATCATGACCTTTTCTTCCTTGAGGTTTGGCATCCTTATCTGACACTTTTCCTTTCCCTTGAAGATTCTTCTTGCAACTGTACTTATCTTAAAGGGGTTATCCATTTGAGAGCTCCATATGTAGCAGTTGTTGTGGGTCCTGATTCCTTTCATAATTACTTCACTGTCTTTGTTCATAATCAGACATTCAGTTTTAGTGAAGATGATACTCAAACCTTGATCCCCTAGCTGACTGATGCTTATTAGATTTGAAGTCAAGCCCTTGACCAGTAGAATATTGTCAAGTTTAGGAACTCCAGGACACTCAAGCTTGCATATCCCTTTTATTTCACCTTTAGCTCCATCACCAAAGGTTACAAAGCTTAAGTCATGAGGGTGAAGATCAGTTATCAAGTCTGAGTTCCCAGTCATGTGTCTAGAGCATCCACTATTGAAATACCACTCTTCTTTGTGAGCCATTAGACTTGTAACATTAGTCTTAGGAACCCATTGCTTCTTGTTGATAGGCCTATGATGTTTGGGTCTGGGTTGTTAGTGAGTCTGTTGATGAACATGGCTAGGATAACCATACAGCTTATAACAGGAAGACCTAGAGTGTCCAGCTTTCCCACAGTATTGACATCTCCATCTTTGGTGTTTGCTCTTCTGATGATACTTATGAAAGGAGGTAGGGTAACCATACAGCTTATAGCAGAAGGACCTTGAGTGTCCAAATTTCCCACAGTAATGACATCTCCATCTTTGGTGTTTGTCTTTCTGTTGTTCTTTCTTCTGATGGTGTGACATATGATGTGACATCTTGGAACTGCTCTTACTATTGCTGAATTTAGTTTTAGCTTGAGGTTTGCAACCAGTGTAACTACTTTCAGCCTTAGTTTTATGGTACCCTAATCCAGATTTGACTCCTGTGATTTGTCCAGTTAGAAGAATCTTGTCTAAGGAATCAGATCCACTGTTCAACATCCTTACATACTTGGTTGTCTCTTCTAGTTTTGAGTTTAAGAGCACAACTTCAGTCTTTAGCTTGAAGATGGTTTCCACATGTTCTGCTTTTTCTTTTTCTAGTTGGACTATCTTCTGGCTCTCAACTTGTTGATCTTCATCTAGCTTGACCTTTAGAGCCACAGCTTCTGTTTTCAATTTGGAGATGGTTTCCAAGAATTCTACCTTCTCATTCTCAAGTTGAGTTATGTCTTTCTCCTGATTTAAAGACTGCTTGTTCAGCTCAACACTTTTCTGACACATCTCTCTGTAGGTAGAGGCCAATTCCTCAAAGGTTACCTCACCATCACTTGACTCTTCATCAGATTCCCATCTTCCTGTCAAAGCAGTCACAAGATTTGCAGCCTCTTCAGTATCACTCTCATCAGACCATGTGGCAGCAAGACTCATCTTCTGTTTCTTAAGGTAGGTTCCACATTCAGTCCTGATGTGTCCATACCCATCACATTCATAGCACTGAACCTCTTTTCCTTCTTTGGGCTTCTCATCTGTTCTTTCTTTTCTTCCAGCATTGTTGGATTTACTTATGTCAGACGAGATGTTCTTGACATTTGCCTTGGATCTGACATCCATTTTCTTTAACAGTCTGTTAAACTGTCTCCCCAGCATTGCAACTTCATTGACCCACTCTTTATCCAAATCTTGACTGTTTTCCTCTTCTGTGTTGGATATAAAGGCAATGCTCTTGGTTTTCTTTTCAGTTCCCTCAATCAATCCCATCTCAAAGGTTTGGAGGGAGCCAATTAACTCATCTACCCTCATGTTGGAGATGTCTTGAGACTCTTCTATGGCAGTCACCTTCATTGCAAATCTCTTAGGGAGTGACCTAAGTATTTTTCTCACCAACTTTTCATCTGTCATCTTCTCTCCCAGGGCTCCTGAAGCATTAGCTATCTCAAGGATACTCATGTGAAATTCATGAATGTTTTCATCTTCTTTCATCCTTAAGTTTTCAAACTTGGAGGTGAGCAGCTGAAGTCTAGACATCTTTACCCTAGAGGTGCCTTCATGAGTGACCTTGAGAATGTCCCAAGCATCTCTGGCCACTTCACAATTATTTACCAGCCTGAAAATATTCTTGTCTACCCCATTGAATATTGCATTCAAGGCTTTAGAGTTTCCAAGAGCAAGATCATCCTCCTCCTTGGACCATTGTTCTTCAGGCTTCTTCTCAGTGGTGGCTTCTCCTTCTTTAGTAATGACAGGATGCACCCAACCTGTTAGCACAACTTTCCAAGCCTTGTTATCAAGGGATTTCAGAAACGCTACCATTCTAGGTTTCCAATAGTCATAGTTAGAACCATCCAAAATTGGTGGCCTATGAACAGATCCTCCATATCTCTCCATTGTACCAGAAAGTATTGCCCCTAGATCTCACCCAGAACCAGAGCAGGATGCCTGCTCTGATACCAATTGAAATTCTGGTATCAGATATAAGATATCGAAGGTAATGTCACGACACTGATATCTGGTTATAAACAATGGATAATTAAACAGAATTGAAAAGCAAATCACACAAGCAATTGTTAACCCAGTTCGGTGCAACTCACCTACGTCTGGGTGCTACCAAGCCAGGAAGGAAATTCACTATAATAGAATTAGTTCAAAGACTATCCGTACACTTCACCAAGTTACAGTCTTTCTCACCTAATCTCTACTCGTGCAATTTCTACCTAAGCACTCTTAGATATGAGAACCCACTCACTTCCCTTACAATCACACACCCGTGATTTTAAACAACAATTCCTTGTGAAAAGAAAATACTTTTCAATTACAAACTCTTGATTTTACTTCACAATTTCAATCAAGAAGACACACTCTTGATCTTGCTTCAAAGCTTTGATCAAGAAGACAAATTAGTCCAATTCAATCATCAATGGATGACTTGAATGACCTACAGACACAAACCCTAACTCTCTCTCTAAATTTCGCTCAGTCTTGGTTGTGTGTTCAAACAGGTTTTCTGAGTCCCTTTTTATAGAAACATTGGACATCTTGAAAACCCTAAATATATTTTCCAATCAAATATTTTTATAACAGCTGTAAAGATCTTCCTGGAAAATAAACAAATCTGGTTGAAATCGCTGAAAGAATGCGCCAGCTAGCCATATCTTCAATCAACCAATGGTTGCCATTAATTGTGCAATCACAAAACACCAGACATTCATACTGAATGTTCTGTGTACAGGATGTCATGACATCAGGTCTGACATCTGGAAAAATCCTGCATAATCCATATTTCTTTTTATAGCAGGTACAGCCATATCAGATATCATGATATTGTGTATGTCATCTGAAACAATCCTGCATGAACATGTCTTCCATTTAAGCTCCAGCAGGTACAACCAATATCAGAAGCCTTGTTATTTTATGTGGCATTCTGAAACAATCCTGCTTGCATATGTTCTTTAACTCCAGCAGGTACATAGGATATCTTATGTTAAGACATCACACATGACATCTTGTGAACACTCTTTGTTTTACCAAAATTGCTGCCAACACTTAGAACCAACATTATTGTCTTGTGGTGATCGGTTATGACCTTAATTTTCCTTTATTTTGTTTTGGGATTTTAAAATATGACCTGCGTGTCGTGCCTCTCTTTTAATCTCTTAATGTAACTTCTTTTCTCATCTCACTCCCTCGTATGTAAAACGAGTTTCTTTTATGTAATATAATGTTATGAAGTAAGAGAAGAATACAATATCAAAGGAGGACAACCTTGAAGATCTTGTTTGGAGAAGCTTAGATCATTATTAGGTTAGCTTAGGTTCTCTCATTGGCTTGGGAGAACAATTGCGCTAGAGCCATAACATTTTCATTTTGTATGTATGTTGATGCATGTGAGAGACGATTTATATGATAAATAAGCCGGTGAGATCAGAATAATTGCAAATTCCTTCAAATTAAATATTAAGTTTATATTTTCCAAGTTTTAGCACTTATCAAGACTAGTATCAAATAATGTTGGTTTCGCCTATGCGAGGTGCATATTCTATATTAGTAAGGTGCGATGGGATAATTGTAATATTCAATTGCTAAAACAATGGGTCAAACTTAACTAAACAAATTATAATAAGATTATATATGTTTTGAAGCAATAGTTGGAAATGATCCATATGATGGATTTGAATAAGGAGTTATTCACCCAACTAAAATATTCGAGAATTGTATTAGATACACTTGGAAGGAGTTCCTACCTAAATAACCTAGTTTTATGTAATCCGCCTACGCGGACTTAAAACAAAGTGAAAAGTGGATCTCGACCCACTAGAAAATCTTCCAACGAGATTTCCCGAATCAAATGGTGAGGGTCATTTGTTTTGAGTAAAATAGTGGGAGCATATTTAATTAAAGGCCTAATTAAATATGTTATTTTAGTGATACTTATATTTTCATTATTTTTCATGTAGATTACCATGACAACAAACACCTCTAACAATATTTTACGATCAATCCTTGATAAAGAAAAATTGTCTGGGATTTTTTTTTTGGATTGACACCGAAATCTGAGGATTATCATCAAACATGATAGAAAGTTGTATGTCTTGGAGAAACTTGTTCCTGAAGAGGAACCTCCTAGTTCTGCACCTAAGGCAGAAAGAGATGCTTATAAGAAGCATGTCGATGATGCCAATGAAACTGCTTGTCTCATGCTAGCTACCATGAACTCAGAGTTGCAAAAGCAACATGAGAACATGGCAACGTTCGATATGATCGAACACCTGAAGATGCTCTATCAAGAACTGAAAATGCATGAAAGGTTTGAAGTTTCGAAAGCACTTTTTCAAGGCAAGTTAGCTGAGGGGACCTGATCAGTGCATTTTGATGCACATTCTTCTATAATTCTACTTATGAATTTATCTAGTTTATTTTGCTTATTTTAATATTTTATTATGTTTTTAGATTTAAGTTCATGTTTGCCTTTAATCTATTTTCGCTTTCTATTTTCAGTTTTAGTTGTTATTTGATACCTGTCCATTATTCTGATCATAACTTGAGCTACGGGATGCCGTTTTGCAAGTTCTAACATGAGTTGGAAAGCTAAGAGAAAGAGCTACAACTTTTATGTTAAAGCCAAAAGCTGATTCAGAGTGTAGACGTCTCAAATAATTTGTTGAAGTTTTGTATTTTAGGAAATATTTTCTTTTGGGCCATTTGTTGGGCCGAATTTAGGTTTTCCGGCCCAGTTTGAATTATAAGTGAAACCCTTATTCTGTTTAAAAGGGAAGCCGCGGTACTATAGCAAATACACATTATTCACGATAACTTTTTGCTTTTGTGCGATCATGAAGAGCAACTAATCTTCTAGAGTCAATCTGCTGTAACCGAATTTCCAAGGCTTTGTGGTTTTTATTCTATCAATTTAATTTTGTTCTCTTTCAATTCTATTCTATGAAATTTCATTTGCTTAATCTGTATTTTATGGAATGATTTTGATTAAATTCGTATGATTGCATTCCTAACTATTAATCGCCGTTTTCGTCGCTTTGTCGTTAAATTGCGTTTGTAAATCGTGTTTGCTTAATTCACGATTGTATTTATCCGTTTTCTTAATTCAGAATATAGGAATATAAATCTGTCATATATCTATTGTGCTTGTCAATCGAATTTGAATCGAATAGAGATCGAAACCGCTTAGAGAATTGGTAGGTAAAAACCAGTGATTAGCCGGAAACCGAAAACACTAGATTGACTTATTTTATAATCACTTATTTTAATCACTTTTTTTGCTTTGTTTTCTAAATCGACCACTAAAATATAAACCCCCTTAAATCAATTTCATTAGGTTAACAATAATACAAGAATCCTTGCGATACGATACTCGAGTTGTCGCTTCCGTTAAACTACAGTTTTCTAATTACTCGTTTTGACCCGTGTGCGACAGCAGATCAAATTGGCGCCGTTGCCGGAGACTCTTGTAGATTTTAACCATTATTATAGTCTAACCATTATTAAAGTCATAGGTGTTATGTTTTAATATTTTTTGCTCTAACTTTCTTGCGTTCTGATCTTTTCGCGTTTTAGGATAAAAAAATCTATTTTAAAAAAAAACGCCTCAGATTATTCTGATTCTTTTTCGATTAACTAGGAAAAAATTAAGGATCAAGAGTCTTTATTTAGGGACTAAATAGTGAAAGTCGTCCTAAAAACCCGAAATTCCTTATTTTTCTATTTTTTATGATTTTTTTCTTTCTGTTTTGATAGTTTCAGAAAATTCCGAAAAAATTCTCAAAAATTTTAATTGACGTTATTAGATTAATTTTTGTGTTTTTGTATTTTTTTCCTTTTATTTTAATAGTTTTTTTCGTATTTCAATTGTTTTTTCTTAATATGGACACTATCGGTATTTTCCTATTTGTTGCTGCATTGCTGAATTAGTTATGTGTTTTCTCATTGTTTGTTGATTTTTTTCTATTGAGTTTAATATGGCTGACCAAAGAACTCTGAGAGAACTTGCTGCTCCTGATATGAATTATAATGGTTTATGTATTGAATATGCTGATGTTACCGTTCCTTTTGAGTTGAAATATGGTTTAATACACTTGTTGCCAAGGTTTAGTGGCCTTGCAGGTGAGGATCCACATAAGCATCTTACAGAATTTCAATTTGTTTGCTCTACACCATTGAGACCTGAAGGAATCACCGAAGATCACATCATGCTGAGAGCCTTCCCATTTTCACTACAGGGTGCTGCCAAGGATTGGTTATGTTATATTGAGCCGAATTCTGTAACAACTTGGAATGATTTGAAGAAAGTCTTCCTTGAGAGATACTTTCCTGCCTCCAGGGCTGCATCAATCCAAAAAGAAATATGTGGTATTAGACAGGGAAATGAGTCATTAGTTGAGTATTGGGAGAGATTCAAACAATTAGTATTCAGCTGCCCTCAACATCAGATTACCGAACAACTGCTTATTCAGTATTTCTATGAGGAATTGTTACCAATAGATAGAAACATTCTTGATGCTGCTAGTGGTGGAGCACTTGCCGATAAAACTCCAGTTGCTGCCAAAGCCCTGATTGAGAACATGTTACTCAACTCCCAACAGTTCACAACCAGAAATAATTATATGGTCCAAACAAAAGGTGTGAATGAGATTAAGGTTTCCTCTTCCAACAAGGCTCTAGAAGTCAGAATTGAAGAGCTTACTTCTTTAGTGAAACAAATGGCAGTGAGTAAATATCAAACAACAAAGTTGTGTGGTATTTGTACTTCTAATGAACATCCAACTAACACATGTCTTATTATTCAAGATGAGTCGGTCACTTAGTTGCCTCAAGCATATGCAACTAACTTTTTCAACCAAAGCAACAATCAGAAAGGATACAACATTCATGACTTGCCCACCAACAAATATCATCCCAATTGGATGAACCATCCAAACCTTCGATATGGAAACCAACATCCCACCCAACAACAATTAGTCATACCCCTTCCACAACCACAGACCACTCCCCAAGTCTCCACCTCTGCACCTCCCAGACCTTCATTAGAGGATCTTGTCAAGAAAATGGCTGTGAACAATCTCCAATTTCAGCAACGAACAGATTCCAGTATTCAGACTTTGCAGACACAGATTGGACAGCTTTCCACTTCAATGAATGCCATGCAGCAAGCCCATGGATCAAACCAACTTCCTACCCAAAAAATTATGAATCCAAAAGGCCCTAATGCTAATGTGAGTGCAATTTCCTTGAGATCTGGAAAGGTAATAGAACCAGCCCCAGAAAAAAATAAAAAAAATCTTGAGGTAACACCTGAACCTTCTTCTGTTGTGATAGAAACTGAACCCTCTGTTGTGGTAGAAACTGAAAAAGAAAAAGAGAAAGAGTATGTTCCACCAGTTCCCTTCCCACATAGAATACTGAAAAATAAAAGGACTAGTGATGGAGACAAGGAGAGAGAGATTTTAGATGTGTTCAGAAAAGTGGCGGTAAACATTATGCTTCTTGATGTTATTAAGCAGGTTCCAAAGTATGCAAAATTTCTAAAAGACTTGTGCACAAGTAAGAAAAGGTTGAAGGGCAATAAGAGTGTAAATTTGGGACGAAACATTTTAGCCCTTATCCAGCCTAAACATTCACCTGAAAAAGCTATTGTTTCATCCGTCAATCAAGCCATACCCCAAAAGTGTAAGGATCCAGGAACTTTTGCTATTCCATGTACCATTGGGGATAGTAAATTCGACAATTGCATGTTTGATTTGGGAGCAGACATTAATGTTATGCCTACTTCTATTTATAATAACCTTGATCTTGGTCCTTTACAGCATACAAGTTTAATCATTCAACTAGCGAACAGAAGTAATGCTCGCCCTATTGGAGTAGTGCAAGATGTGCTTGTTCAAGTTAATGACTTGATTTTTCCTGCAGATTTCTACATTCTGGACATGTATGGAGAAACAAATTCAAGCAGATCGCCCATCATTTTAGGCAGACCGTTCATGAAAATGGAAAAAACAAAAATTGATGTCGACGATGGAACCATGTCCATGGAATTTGGTGACATTGTCGCAAAATTTAACATTTTCGATGCCATGAAACATCCCTTAGAGGAGCATTCTGTTTTTCATATTCAATTGATCTCTGAGTTGGTTGATGACACTTTTTCTGAATTGTTTTCACTTGATTTTCCATCTCTATCTGGGTTTGATAATGTTTATTCATGTGATGATTCTACTGACACTAACCTTTGTGTTGTTTGTGCTGAGATTGATGATGTCTTGCAGGGTGATAGTATAAACAAAGTTGTTTATGTGGCTGGAGCTTTTGACATTTCGGCTGCCCCAAACATACCATCCATTGAACAACCACATTCTTTAGAGCCTAAACCACTTCCCGAGAATTCATATTATTCATCAAAGCTTCAACTTAAGCAGAAATATAAGAAGGGAATTGGATGGACCTTAGCTGACACTCATGATATTAGCTCATCCATATGTATGCATAGGATCTCACTTAAAGATGAAACAAAATTAGTGAGGCAGCCCCACAATCCTTTAATTCTGGATGTTGTGAAAAAGGAGATCACTTTCACGTGCCCATTCAACACTTTTACTTATCGAAGATACTTTTTTTATCCTGGAATACAAGGCAAATGCACTAATCAAAGTTTCAAGGTCAATGGACACTACCCAAAGCTACTCCATGAGAACCCGACTTTGGAAGAAGAGACTGTAGAAGAGCTCTCTTTGGGAAAGGTGCTTATGCGATCATTTATCCGCCTTGACTCCTCGGGAGTGTTCTTTCCTTTCTCTCACTCTTATTTTATATGTATGCTCTTTCATTGAGGACAATGTATGTTTTAAGTGTGGGGGAGGGAACCATTTATTTGTTTTGTTTTCAGTTTTTCTCTGTTTTGGTTTTTGTTTGCTTTCTTAAAAAAAATTGCATTCTTTTTCCTTTGGTTTTTGAGTTACAATTATGAGTATTTTTCTTAGTTCTCTTGACTAAAGTCTTGTGGTGTGATGTGAAAAATATGTTGTGCATTTTTAGTATGATAGGTAGGACTAGACTCTAAATTGTATATCTTTAGTAGTAGATCATTAACCCTGGTGAGCTTTGAGCCTTATATGGATAACATACAAAAATCCATCTCTTTCTTTCTTGTGTGGTTCACTCATGTCTGTTGGTCTCTAGAACTTGAATAGACTCTTGTTGATGTTGTTGTTTACTTGTGCACACTAATATGATAAAGGCAATTTTTTTTAGCCAGATAGCCAAAAAGTCAACCCTAAAATAATTGCATCCCTTGTTTGAAACCCCATTGAGCCTAATATCCTTTTTTTAATTTAAAACTCATTACAAGCCGAGAAGTGAAAAACAATGTTATCACCCTATTCAAAGGGTTGAAAGAGTCTTGTTTGGAGTTGTGTGGGGTTGGATAATTATATTTGTAATATTTCAAAAGTTGGCAGAAAAAGAAAAAAAATAGAAAAGAAAAAAAAGGAATGAAAAAAATAGAAGGATGCCAATTAACATATACTCCTTATAAAAAAGAAAAAAAGAATAAAAAGAGAAAGGAGAAGAGAAAACAATTGCTATAGAGTTGTTGAAGTGAATGAAATCTTTTGTAAATTCAACTCCCGCAGTTTCTTTCAAGTCTCTTTTATCTCTTTGAATTTTAGCCTAGTCCCTTAGGATTTATCTCACCCTTACCTTGGCCACGTTACAACAAAATAAAAGTATTTTCAAGTTTATGGTAGTACTAATTTTCATGTTGTGCTTTGAGTGTAAACAGTTAATCTAAACACTTGAGAGTTGAGTGAATTATATCCTGTGAGGATCTTACTGCTGTTGATGTACTTTTTGGTAATCTGTTTTTCTATCTGCTTTGAATGTTACGAAGAGTTGCTTACTAACACCATATTCTTGAAGCTTAAACTTAGAATTATTCTTATACCTTGTATCTTGAAAACTTTTGGAAGTGCATGCTCTGTTTTCTTTCCTTTTGTTTTGAAATTGTAATTTTGCTCGGAGTGCAAAAGTTCAAGTGTGAGGGAATTTGATCAGTGCATTTTGATGCACATTCTTCTATAATTATACTTAGGCATTTATCTAGTTTATTTTGCTTATTTTACTATTTTATTATGTTTTTAGATTTAAGTTCATGTTTGCCTTTAATCTATTTCCGTTTGTTATTTTCAGTTTTAGCGGTTATTTGATACATGTCCACTGTTCGGATCATAACTTGAGCTACGAGATGCCATTTTGCAAGTTCTGACATGCGTTGGAAAGCTAAGAGAAAGAGATATAACTTTTATATGCTCAATATTATTGGGTATATGGAGAACCTTGAGAGGTTGGGGTTTCCCCTCGGAAAGGAACTTGCGACTAATTTGATATTGCAACCGTTGCCAGATAGATTCAGTCAATTTGTCCTTAATTTCAATATGAATGATATGGATAAATCTCTTCCTGAACTGCTAGCCATATTAAGAACTGTTGAGCAGAATCTAAAGTCAAAAGGGAAGTCCATTCTGATAATCGAAAATGGAAAGAGACAGAACAAAAGACCTGCCAAGCATGGTGATAAAGGGAAAGGCAAGAAAGTTGCCAAACCCAAACCCACAGCTCCTGCTTTGAAGCCTAGTGGAGGAATAGCAAAGGAAGACACCTGCTTCCAATGTGGTAAGACCGGACATTGAAAGAGAAACTGCCCAAAGTACCTGGAAGATAAGAAGAATGGAATAGAGACTTCAACTTTAGGTATTTTTGTTATTGAAATCAATTTATCTACTTCTGCATCATGGGTATTAGATACTGGATGAGATTCTCACATTTGTACCAATGTGCAGGGGCTAAAAAGAAGTAGAGATTTGGCAAAAGGTGAAGTTGACCTACGAGTTGGCAATGGAGCAAAGGTTGCTGCTTTAGCCGTATGAACTTATGTATTGACTTTACCTAGTGGTTTAATAATTAAGTTAGAGAATTGTTATTATGTACCTACAATTAGCAGGAATATTATTTCCGTTTCTTGTTTAGAAAAATTTGGTTTTTCATTTATAATAAAGAACAATTGTTGCTCCATTTATTTGAATGATATATTCTATGCTACTTCATAAATGAATAATGAACTATATGTCCTTGATCTTGAAATGCCTATTTATAATATTAATACTAAAAGTATGAAACCTAATGAGTTAAATCCAACTTACCTTTGGCATTGTCGATTAGGCCACATAAACGAGAAACACATTTCCAAACTCCATAAAGATGGACTCTTGAACTCTTGGACTCTTTTGATTATGAATCATATGAGATATGCATATCTTGTTTAATTGGAAAGATGACAACGTCTCCATTCACAGGAAAAGGTGAAAGAGCTAATGATTTTTTGTCCCTCATACATACTGATGTATGTGGACCATTGGGCATACCAACCAGAGGAGGTTTTCAGTACTTCATCACATTTACTGATGATTTCAGTAGATATGGTTATGTGTATTTAATGAAACACAAATCAGAGTCCTTTGAAAAGTTCAAGGAATTCAAGAATGAAGTACAAAACCAAATAAGTAAGAATATTAAAACTCTTCGATCAAGATCGAGGTGGTGAGTATTTAAGCCTAGAGTTTGATGACCATCTGAAAGAGTGTGGGATTCTATCCCAACTTACTCTGCCTGGAACACCCCAATGGAATGGTGTATATGAGAGAAGAAATTGAACCTTGTTAGACATGGTCCAATCCATGATGAGTCACGCTGATCTTCCAAACTCCTTTTAGGGACATGCATTATTGATAACAACTTACACACTTAACCGTGTTCCATCCAAAGAGGTTAAGAAGACACCATATGAGATATGGAATGGTAAGAAACCACATATGTCTTACATGAAGATTTAGGGTTGCGAAGTTTATGTGAAACGACAAATTTCAACTAAGCTTGAGCCCAAATCTGACAATGCTTATTTGTGGGGTATCCTAAAGAAACAAGAGGGCATTACTTCTACAATCCTTCTGAGGGCAAATTGTTTGTCGCTCGAACTGGAGATTTCCTAGAAAAGGATTTTATTTCCAAAGGAATCAGTGGGAGGAAAGTAGAGATTGAAGAAATTCAAGAATCACAAAGCATTGATACACCTATGGAGGAATTGGAGCAGGAAACACAAGTAGTTGTGGAAGAGCAACCTGCTCAAGTAGAACAAGACCAATATAGGTCAAGCAGGATAGGCCACCTACCTGAGAGATATGGATATCTCATAATTGATCAAGGTGATGTATTACTCATGAATCAAGATTAGCATGTGACCTACCAAGAGGCTATAACTGGTCCCGAGTCTGAGAAGTGGATAGAAGCCATGAAAACTGAAATGGATTCCATGTACACAAACCAATTTTGGACCTTGGTAGAGCCTCCTGTAGGAGTTAACCCTATAGGATGCAAGTGGGTCTTCAAAAAGAAGACTGACATGGATGGTAAGGTACATACCTATAAGGCAAGACTGGTTGCAAAAAGATATAAACAAATTCATGGGGTTGACTATGATAAAACCTTTTCACCAGTTGCAATGCTTAAATCTGTTCGGATTTTACTTGTTATCATTGTATATTATGATTATGAAATATGGCAGATGGATGTCAAAACTGCTTTCCTTAATGGGAATCTTCTTGAGGATGTGTACATGACACATCCTAAAGGATTTGACATACTAGAAGAAGCCCAAAAGATATGTAAGTTACAAAGATCAATCTATGGATTGAAGCAAGCTTCTAGAAGCTGGAATCTTCATTTTGATGAAACAGTAAAACAATATGGATTCATCAAGAATGAAGATGAGCCTTATGTCTATAAGAAGGTTAGTGGGAGCATGATCGTCTCTCTGGTATTATATGTAGATGACATATTACTCATTGGAAACGATGTCCCTACCCTACAACAAGTAAAGTCTTGGTTAGGGAAATGCTTTTCTATGAAGGACCCAGGTGAAGCAACCTATATATCAGGAATCATGATCTATAGATATAGATCACAAAAACTGCTTGGCCTAAGTCAGAGTACATACATAGACAACGTGCTAAGACGCTTTAATATGCATGATTCTAAGAAAGGATTCATATGAAGGTCCTTAAGTGGTGCTCATTGGGTAGCTGTCAAGAATATCCTTAAGTATTTGAGAAGGACTAAAGACTCATTCTTGATATATGAAGGTCAAGAAGAGTTTGCTGTAATTGGATACACCGATGCTAGCTTCCAGACAAATAAGGATGACTTTAGATCGCAATCTGGTTATATGTTTTGCTTAAACAGTGGCGCTGTGAGCTGGAAAAGTCCAAAGCAAGATATAGTTGCTGATTCTACAACCGAGGCCGAGTATATTATTGCCTCAAGTGCAGCAAAGGAAGCTGTTTAGATCAAAAAGTTTATTAGTGAACTTGGCATAGTTCCTAGCATTGTGGATCCCATTGATCTCTATTGTGATAACAATGGTGCTATAGCACAAGCTAAGGAGCCTAGATCTCACCAACGATCCAAACAAATACTTAGGCGTTATCACCTCATTCGAGAGGTAATAGATGTAGGAGATGTGAAAATATGTAGAGTATCTACACTTGACAATATTGTTGACCCACTGACAAAGCCTCTTGCGCAGCTGAAGCATGATGACCATACTAGATCTATGAGCATTAGGGGTATGCCTGATTGGCTCTAGTGCTAGTGGTAGATTGTTGGTGTAAGCCCTAGAGGCCAATACTTTTGGTACTTGTATCGAATTATTTATTAATAATAAAAGGCTTTTTCTTTATTATGTTTGTTTAATAAAGTCCTTAGAATAGCTAGTCCATTTAATGTATCAAGTGTGACTTAATCATGAGATCCCATTAAACATAAGGACATTATTCTTAAAGTATCTGTAGTCGAGCTTTGTTATAAAATGGGATAACATTAAAACATTAAGACTATTATGTATATAGACTGATGATCACATCTCATGGATCATGGATAAGAAGTTATCAAGTCTTAAACATAGGTATGAATATTAGGAGTAATATTTATACTGGATTGACCCGCTATGAGAATATCATATAGAATATTATGCAAAGTGTCATAAGTTATTCTCATGGTGATAATGGTGTATACCACCCTTCTATCGCATCACGCGAAAAACCGGCGGGAAAACAAAACAACAGAGCCGCCACCGTGCGTTATTTATCCCAAAAGAGGGAAAGGAAACGCTCAGAGTAAACCTGGAAAGAACATGGTCTCGCGACCAAAGAGAATGGGTTCGGGAGTCGGTTATGCGAAGGGAAGGTATTAGCACCCCTACGCATCCGTCGTACTCGACGGGATCCACGCACAATAGAAAGGAAAATGGTTGCTAAACACTGCTCAAACTCACGCACACTGGCTGAAAGAGACACAAGAAAACAAAAGAGACTGACTCGGCAGGATATCGCATCCTGGGCCTACTTAGTCTATCAGGCATAGACATCAGAGTCGAAGTAGTTCGGACTGGGGAAACGACACATGCTCGCTAGGATATCGCATCCTATGCATACGTATCTCCTTTGGACGAAGGAGAATCAGAGCATTCGTAGCTCGGCTGACACGCACACAAACACAAACAAGGCACACACAGGCAAACATGGCGCCTGACTGCCAATCACTGGACTTACATCAGCATCCGAACCAAAACACACTCAAGAAGGCAAACATGGAGCCTGAATTCCAATCACTGGGCTTACATCAGCATCCGAACCAACAAACCCACACTGGAACCCAAATGCCACTCGATGGACTTACATCAGCTTCCAAGCACACAACAAGACAAAACAAAGACACAGGCGCCCAGAGAGATCTGCTCATCTCCTGCCTACGTACCTCATCTGGTATGAGGATCAGGGCGACGTAGTTCCCCTACAGAGGGATACAGGACTAGCCTAACCAGATAACAGAGGGAGACACAACACTAGGGAGACTACGACTCGAGCCTAGATGTTGTCATGCAAAGTCGTCCCTAAGTTAAGGTTTCTAGCTAACTGGCACAGGGAGCCAGCCTATCCTAATCATGACTTGCACAGGGAGCAAGCCACACACACACTTAACTTGCACAGGAAGCAAGCCAAGCAAAACCTAACTTGCACAGGAAGCAAGTCTAAACTAACCCTATCTTGCACAGGAACCAAGTCAAACAAACATACAAGCACAGATAGCACACACTATACACAAGCAAGTGTCTCAAACAAGGGTTAGGTTTTAGTCGAGGGGTCATATCAACCTCAACAGACAAACCTCTGGAACTGGGTGAATGTGCTCTTAACCTTGCCATTGAGGGGCTAAGGTGAAGCAGATGAAAGGTGAGTGAAGATAAGACTTCACAGCTCTTATCCCTGGCCTGGGAGAGCTTAAGACAAGAATGTGTGGGTTCAGAAAGTGGGAACCCTTCTACACATTTGATACTGAATCAACTGTACGATTGTACAAGATCTTGGGTTTGTATCTGCAATGCATCAACACAGTGGTGTGAGCAAAGCAGATGACACACAGAATAGCAGGGGATAGATTGCATATCCCTTGGGTTCTGCCAATTGCCTCTTCACTTAGGAGGTTTTTGACTCTATGCAAGGACAAAATTAAACATCCACAAACATTGCCTCTTAAGGAGGACTTCAGACAGTTGCCTGGCCAAGTAACAGGCCAGGTCTTCCAGACTACATGAAGATGAGAAATATACCTCAATGCAAATTGCTTATATAAGCAAAGCAAAGCAAAAGTTCACAAGGAACTAAGCAACTAAAGTACCTGAAACCAGTCAAGCACAGTTAGTATACAAGTCAAAGTTAAATCAAATGAAACAGATATCGACCAGTCAACACAAGCAAGTGAATGTGCAAGGCACAAGGCTCAAGGCATGTGAGCCAAGCCACCTACAAAACAAACAAGTTAGACAATGATATTTAAGCAAGCTCAATCAAAAAGAATTGGTCTCATTGGTCATTTGTTGGTCAACCTGAAAACATGAGCTCAAAGGTGAGTAACAGGACCACTAGGGCAAGCCTAGGGTCAAAAGAGAATGAAAAAGTCAAAACAGCAAATGGTAAGCATCCAAAATCATGTTCAAACAATCAAGAAACACAACCAATTGGGTTCACATTCATATCAATCATCATCATCATTTCATGAACAATTTAGGTCAAAAACATGGCATTTAGAAGCTCAAAGAAGTCAACAGCAAGACTTAACTAGAAGGCAATCTTAAACATTTCCAAAAATCACCAAATAAATCATGACCAATCACAACCCACATCATGGTAAGCATGTCAAATTTCATCTCATTTGGACAAGTGGAAGGCAGTCAATGAAAATCAGAAAGGCAAGGCAATTTTGAACATGCTCAAAGAAGTCAACCAAACATGCATCAACTTAGAAAAACCATAAATCAGGGATGGTGTATGATAAATGAATGGGACTAAAACCATGGCAAATATGAGGATGTCTAGTTATCTCATGTAAAATTTCATGTCCATCTAATAAAGTATGAGAATTTCACAAATGAAATGGGAACAAGTGTCACATGAGGTCAACATTTGACCAAGCAGGGGAGAAAATCTCAAACAATTAGGAAATGCCACAAATAATTCCAAGAAAATTCACATGTAAACTAGACATACAAGAGTAGGTTCATGCAAAAAATTAGATCAATTGGAGGTCAAGAAGCATGGTATCAAAAATCATCAAGTTGGACATCAATGGTGTGACACAAATTGTCACACCCTAATTCAAAAAAATCATAACTCACAAACCAGCAATGATAAATTCACAAACTCTACACCAAAATCACCATGAGTGTGTCTAGTTTAAGCACAAAACATTTGGGAGCCATTGGATAAAGTATCACCATTTCACAAGTGTTTTGGCAAAGTGTACAAAATTTGGTCACATGAACAAAACCCTAGCATCATTTAAAATTCGACCATCCAAAAAATCAGCAAAAATCATGATAAAATAATAGAGGTCAAGCAGAGCACAATAAAAAAAATTCATGAATTTTGGATTTGAAATGGGTGAGTTATGATTTTTGTAAGATGATGAACCAAAATGAAATAAACATTGAAATTAAATGAATTAATTTGGATAATTAAATGACCGGATGGCATTTCAGTAATTTTGGGAGTCACTTATCCAAACGGTGTCGTATTGGCCACGGGAATAAAATGTTTCTATTGGCTCATGGGGCACGGGTACAGTAACAAGGCATGCAGCAAAAGGAAAACACGAGCAGCATGGTTTCTGGGCAACAAAACGCATATTTAGGGTTTGCTACAGTAATGTTCATCATCAATGATGAACAAAAATCCCAGAAATGGGAATTAAACATAACATCATGATCAGCAAACAACATACAGTCCGAATCTAACCGTGGTTTCCACTAAATCGAGCTATCCATCAAGTAACATGCAAAACAAGTTTGAATCATCAACCTTCATTTCAACATAACTTGCTAAATACTTAACCATTTTCAACCATTCAAAGCTCATAATGATCAGGGTAAAGAGATCTACACATTGCATACCATGATTTAGAGAAAAGAGTGACTCGAGTTCTTACTTGATTTTGAAGAAATCAACGAAGCAGTGTTGTTTGTGTGTTATAAGCTCAAACAGATGAAGCTAGTGGTTTGAAATGATGAATGGTGAGTGGTTTGTAGCTCCACAACCCTTGGAAATGCTTAAACCGAGTTCTGCCATGGATGATGTGTGAAGAAAAACAGTCGTGTAAGTGAGCTTCCAGGTGGGGAATGGTGGTGAAAACAGGTTCAAAAGGATGAATGGATGTTGTATTAAGCAAGGCAAGGTTCAGTTCTTTGGCCAATGTTGACAGATTTTGAAAGTGGCAAGAAAAATGAGATTTTTAGAGAGTGAGTTTTTTTTGTGTTTTTGAGGCTGCCACTAGTGTTCTCATTCAGCAGAAAAAATGATGTGTGTCTGCTGTTTTTGTGGTACTTGATGGTTCATGAAAATATGGAGTAGAGTGGGTGAAAGTGTACTTTCTTTCCAATTTTCAAGCAAGTAGGTAATGTGTGTATGTACTGCACAAGAATGGGCCTCCAACAAGTTTTAAATGCATTTTCAGAACATGTTTGATTGGTAGAATTGGTTAGAAATGATTATTTTGAAAAGTCAAAATTCAACTCACTTGAAATTAATTAAGGCAAGTTCAAAAATGCCATTTTGATCCATGAGGTTTTGGTGCATGAGGATGACATATTTGGAAAGAGGGCATCAAATGTGACTTGTAGGAAAAAACCCCACCCAAATTGGCCCAATGGTTTGAGAGATATGGCCTTTTGAAGTTCAAGAATTTCTGAAAACGATTCGATCATAACTTGCCAACCATACATGGGAATTGAGTGTTCTTGGACTTTTTGGAAATGGGAGAACAAGATCTTCAACTTTCATGTTGGGCAAAAATTCATTTGAAGCTTGTATCATGATGTAAGTTTGAGGATCAAGACTTTCCATTTTTGGTAAGTTTCAGTTACAGGTCCAGTTTCCATTTTTGGAAATTTCTGATCTGGCTTCAAATTCTTCCATGATGGTGTTTGACATGATATATCAGGACTATATGGACATGGATGAGACCTCTCAAACCAATTTCCATCATCAAATCACTGATTAAATGGACAGTTGACCAACAGTTGACTTTTAGGGTTTCTGACTGATTGTGCATTGACTGATGACTTCTGAACATCCAATCCTTGACCTAAACACTTCAAATGGATCCCCAAGTCATGTGAACATGTTGGACCAACCCTAGGGCCTTGGCTCAATGAAAAACTCACTTGCTTGCTTGATTGACTGATCTCCTGATCAGTTTGACCTAATTTCTTGACTGGCTTGCACTTGAGGCAAATGGGACAATGCAATGCTATGCAGTGGACCATGATATGCTATGACCTAATATGAAAATGTATGTACAATGATAGGTGCAAATTTGAGGTGCTACAGCTGCCCCTATTCAATCAGCTGGGAACCCGAATGGATGATAGCAACGGCTGTCAGACTTTCAGGGTAAACAGGGATTGAATACCGAGAACCGTAGAAATTTGCACCAACTGGATATGATATAAAAAGAACCACGCCATTTACTGATGACGCCTGCAATTGACAACTTCAGAAAGGCGAAACCATTTACCGATGGTTAGAAACTGGAAACTTGATATTTACCGACATTAACTTTAGCAAGACCATTTACCGATGGCGGCTGGGAAACAAATCTGATGTAAAAGGAAGCAAAACCATTTACCGATGGTGGTTTCAAAGAAACTTGACATTTATCGATATCAACTTCAACTCGACCATTTACCGATGGCTACTGCAACTGGGGATCCGATATTTACCGATATCGAAGCATACGGGGCCACTTACTGACGGCGGATAAAACTGGTCATTCAATATTTACCGATATCGAAGCATACGGGGCCATTTACCGATGGCGTCTCCACTTGGGGAGGAACAAAATCTTTGTGGTGTAATCAGACAAGACGTTTATCGACGACTTCTGGGGATCTTGATTTTATCAACAAGGAAACAAAGCATGACCAGACATTTACCGATGACTGGGATGAGACTCGACGTTTACCGACATCGAAAGATGATGTTTACCGACATCAAAACAAACGACCAGACATTTACCGATGACCGGGGAACACTTCACTAAAGGAAAACAAATATTTGCAACTGGAAACCAGATAGGACATTTACCGACGACTCTACTGGGGATTTCTAGCTGGGGATTATCAGACATTTACCGACGACTGCAGAAAAGACTCGATGTTTACCGACATCGAAAGATGATGTTTACCGACATCAAAAAAATAACCAGACATTTACTGATGACTGGGATGAATAACCTGATGTTTACAGACACCGAAACAATGATGAACAGACATTTACTGATGACTGGAGTGAGACTCGATGTTTACAGACACCGAAACAATGATGAACAGACATTTACTGATGACTGGAGTGAGACTCGATGTTTACAGACACCGAAACAATGGTGTTTACCGACACCAAAAATGATGACCAGACATTTACTGATGACTGGGGAGAAAACCCGATGTTTACAGACACCGAAACAATGGTGTTTACCGACACCAAACAAAGAAACACACGCGGGTGCTAGTATGACACTTACCGGTATCACAAGAACGACTTCTTAGATATGTCAAGGCAAGGTTGACCACTTGCTGGGGGTCTCACTGGGGAGAAACAAACTTTCTGTCACCAACGGGTGAGGTAATAAACCTCTGTGGGGATATCAATCCTGAATGCTGTCAAGAGCAACTGTAGCAGACTTGCTGTGCTGATGTTGAACGAAATGATCCGCCTCTGTCGGGGATACAGTCTGATGAGGTTAACACATGAATGCATATGTTTGAATTTTTCTATGGCGTAATGCTCCATATTGAACGGGAATGCTACGCAGTTTGAGGATGCAATGATCACTAAAATGCAAAAATGCAAAAATGATGAAAAACTCCGGCTGGGGAGCCAAAACTGATCGGGTACTCCAACTCTGCGGGGAGACTCTGCAGGGAGAGCAACGACTTCTCACTCATGTTGGAGAATAGCACTGCTGCTGGGGAAAGGTAAACTCCGCTGGGGATATCCTTCAGTCCACAGATAGGATAAATGCTGGAGATAAATTTCAATGAACCTGCCTCACTCGGGGAGGAAGTCGGCAAATACAGGCCTGCTGGGGATAGGCAATCCTTAGATCTGTTGGGGAATAGAAGGCACTATCCGCAGACGTCTCCGCAGGGGAACATAGCTCTGATAGCTTCCAAACTTGCTTGGGGAAAATATCTGTTGAGGAAACGTCCTCACAGATGCCAATCTGAAAAACAGCACAACAAAATGCCCCCAGGGGATACATGGACAAAATACGCTCCAGTGTCCTCAACATTCAAAATGATTTTCAAATGTTTTGTCATCCTGCAAGCTATTGTATAGCCTTCATGTTCTTATATGCAATGCTTATCAAAAATTCGGACATTTTTGCAAACAAAACAGTAAAAATAAAAACCAAAGAGCTATTTATCTGAATAACGACTTTTATTGATTGAAAATGTGCCTGAAAAGGCAAATACATTGGGAGGCAATTCCTAGAAAGAGGTAATTGCGCGTAAAAGGAAAAATCTATCTTAATGGCAATGTGAACACGGCATCCACTATTTCCCAATTCTGTTATAACTCACAGATCATCAGTTTTTCCTCCCAACTCCTTGCTTTCTGAGAAGAATGACTGGACGGATCACATCTTTCGAGATGGCAGACGACAAAGCTTGATGAAGTACAGACAACTCAGACTGTAGTCTTCGCTTTAATCCCTCTTTTGCCTGGATCGCCCTTTCGGGTTTTCAATCCACCGGGATACCCATTTTTGCCTAAGCCGCCCTTGCGGGTTTTCGACTTACCGGGTGTACAAATTCTTTTCATTTTATCCCTAATTTTTGCCCGAACCTTTTCTTTCTGTTTTTGGTTCGCCGGGATGCCCTTTTTTTTGCCTGGACTCTTTTTTTCTTTTTGTCCAGCGGGTCAATTTATGCGAAGTATTTTTTGACTACATCTGAGTTAACAGGAGACGGAAAATCTTCACCATCCATAGTTGTAAGCATCAAGGCTCCACCGGAGAAGACCTTCTTCACAACATACGGACCTTCATAATTAGGAGTCCACTTGCCCCTGTTATCTGTACCGGGAGGGAGGATCCTCTTCAAAACTAGATCACCGATCTGATAGCTTCGAGGACGCACTTTCTGATCAAAGGCTCGCTTCATCCTTCGCTGATACAACTGTCCATGGCATACAGCTGCTAGCCGTCTCTCCTTAATAAGGCTCAACTCGCTAAACCTTGTTCGAATCCACTCGGCTTCGTCCAGCTTGACATCCAGTAAAACTCTCAGAGAAGGAATCTCCACTTCAACAGGTAGGACAGCTTCCATACCATACACAAGGGAGTAAGGGGTTGCCCCGGTCGACGTACGTACTGAGGTACGGTACCCATGTAAAGCGAATGGCAGCATTTCATGCCAATCCTTGTACGTAACGACCATCTTCTGCACAATCTTCTTGATATTCTTGTTCGCCGCTTCTACAGCACCATTCATCTTCGGTCTGTAAGGAGAAGAATTGTGATGTTCAATCTTGAAATCTTTACAAAGCTCTTTCATCATCTTGTTATTGAGATTCGAACCATTGTCAGTGATGATTCTCTCAGGAACTCCATAACGACATATGATTTCTTTCTTGATGAACCGGGTAACCACTTGTTTGGTAACGTTAGCATAGGAAGCTGCTTCCACCCATTTGGTGAAATAGTCAATCGCTACCAAAATGAAGCGATGTCCATTCGAAGCAGTAGGCTCAATCTTCCCAATCATATCAATGCCCCACATGGCAAACGGCCAAGGCGAATTCATGACATTCAGAGGGCTTGGTGGTACATGCACCTTATCAGCATAGATTTGACACTTATGGCACTTCCGAGCATACTTGAAACAATCGGATTCCATAGTCATCCAGTAATAACCCGCTCTCAACAATTTCTTAGCCATTGCATGTCCGCCGGCATGAGTACCGAAGGAACCTTCATGAACTTCCTGCATTAACATGTCCGCCTCGGGTCTGTCCACGCATCTGAGCAAGACCATGTCAAAGTTTCTCTTATACAACACATCATCCTGATTCAAATAGAAGCTTCCAGCTAGCCTCCTCAGGGTTTTCTTGTCATTCTTCGACGCACCTTCAGGATACTCCTGAGTCTTGAGGAAGTTCTTGATGTCATAATACCACGGCTTCTCATCAATCACAACAGACTCGGCTGCAAACACATACGCAGGCCTCTCGAGTCGATTCACCGCAACATGTGGCACATGATTCCACCAATGAACTTTGATCATAGACGACAAAGTTGCCAAAGCATCAGCCATTGATTCTCATCCCGGGGGACATGATACAACTTCACCTTCTTGAAGAACGTCAGTATTCTTCTGGTGTAATCTCTATACGGAATCAAATGCGGCTGATTCGTATTCCAATCTCCATTGACTTGATTGACCACTAGAGCTGAATCTCCAAATATATCAAGAGTTTTGATCCTCAGATCAATGGCTTCTTCTATCCCCATGATACAAGCCTCATACTCAGCTTCGTTGTTGGTGACGTCAAACGTCAATCTGGCAGAAAAAGGTATATGAGCACCTTTAGGATTGATCAATACTGCCCCAACACCGTTACCATTCATATTCACAGCCCCATCAAACATCAGTGTCCATTTGTCATCCGGATCCGGTCCTTCCTCGACAAGAGGCTCTTCGCAATCTTTCATCTTAAGATACATGATGTCTTCATCAGGGAATTCAAACATCATAGGCTGATAATCTTCAATCGGTTGCTCGGCGAGGTAGTCTGACAGAATACTACCTTTGATGGCCTTTTGTGACGTGTACTGAATATCATATTCTGTTAGAATCATCTGCCAACGGGCAACGCGTCCGGTGAGAGCCGGTTTCTCAAAGATGTACTTCACTGGATCCATCTTAGAAATCAATAAGGTAGTATGGTTCAACATATACTGCCTCAGTCGGCGAGCAGCCCAGGCCAAAGCACAGCAAGTTTTCTCGAGCAGTGAATATCTTGTTTCACAGTCGGTAAACTTTTTGCTAAGGTAGTATATGGCATGCTCTTTTCGACCAGACTCGTCATGCTGTCCCAATACACACCCCATCGAGTTCTCAGTCACTGACAGGTACATTATCAGAGGTCTCCCTGGAACTGGAGGTATAAGGATTGGAGGTTTCTGTAAATACTCCTTTATCTTGTCAAAAGCTTTCTGACAGTCATCATTCCACTTGATCGCTTGATTCTTTCTTAGCAGTTTGAAAATTGGTTCACATGTGGCAGTTAGGTGAGATATGAACCTTGCAATGTAGTTCAACCTCCCTAAAAACCCACGGACTTGCTTTCCGTTTTGGTTCAGGCATCTCTTGAATAGCTTTGACTTTTGCTGGATCAACCTCAATCCCTTTCTCACTGACAATGAAGCCTAAAAGCTTCCCTGATCTCACCCCAAACGTACACTTGTTCGGATTCAACCTCAGCTTGAACTTTCTCAACCGGTCAAACAGCTTCTGCAAATTAACCAGGTGCTCCTCTTCTGTCTGCGACTTCGCAATCATATCATCTACGTACACTTCAATTTCTTTGTGCATCATGTCATGAAAAAGAGTCGTCATTGCCCTCTGATAGGTAGCACCAGCATTCTTTAGCCCAAATGGCATCACCTTATAGCAGAACGTGCCCCAAGGTGTAATGAATGTCGTCTTTTCCATGTCCTCTGGCGCCATCTTGATCTGATTATATCCGGAGAAACCATCCATGAAAGAGAATACCGAGGATTGAGCCGTATTATCAACCAATACATCAATGTGAGGTAATGGGAAATCATCTTTCGGACTCGCTCTATTCAAATCCCGGTAATCGACACACATTCTGACTTTACCATCCTTCTTCGGCACAGGAACGATGTTGGCCACCCATGGGGGATAACTTGTAACAGCCAAAAAACCTGCATCCCACTGCTTCTGAACCTCTTCCTTGATCTTAGTTGCCATATCAGGACTCGTTCTACGAAGCTTCTGCTTGACCGAAGGACATCCTTCTCTAAGAGGTAATCGATGCACCACAATGTCTGTATCTAACCCAGGCATATCTTGATATGACCAGGCGAATATCTCCACATATTCTCTCAGCATCTCAATCAGCCTCCTCTTGACAGAGTCCTCTAAAGCAGCCCCAATCTTGATTTCTCTTTTGGCGTCCTCAGTACCCAGATTAACTACCTCCAACTCCTCCTGATGAGGTTGGATGACCCTTTCCTCCTGCTTCAACAATCGGACCAATTCTGCAGGGAGTTCACAGTCTTCCTCACTCTCCTCTTCAGCTTGGTAGATGGGATTGTCGAAATCATACTGAGCCATAACAGAACTGTTCATAGTGAATGCCATAAGATCGCTTCTGCATGTTTAATGCTTTGTTTTAGAAAAAGAGTTCAATAAAGTCACAAAAAACAAAAACATTGCCATTTTATTGTTTTTTGAAAAAGGATGAAAATAAAAAATAGAAAGACAGGGATCACAAAGTTTGATTTCAAAAAATGTCCTTCATTAATGATAATCATTAAAACATGATGAGGCCCTACAATGAATCATTACGCCTTGGGCAGATCGTAGGATTTTCATGCAAAATGAAAAAACAACAGAAAATTACTCTGTCAGAAGAGTAACTTGAACCACTTCTTCAGCCGTCCAGTTGTTGATAGACCCCCCTGGTGCACACGGGCGAACCCAGTTGTCCAAATCACAATCACTGTCACAGTCTTCACTACCGGTTGCAGAGACGTCGCCATGATTCATCAGCCCAGCGCTGGTAAAGGTACTCGGACCCGCTTGACCATTCTGCTCTGCTTGGAGAGGCTCGTAACCAACGCCAAATTTGTCTTCTTTGACAGGCAAATCCACCATCTTGCCCCAGCCTTCAGCTTTGCCAGAATCAACAACCTCCTTAGCCTGCTTGTAAGAAGTAATTGAAGCACCTGGCTTCCTCTGCTCAGCGTACGCCACTTTCTCAAGAGCCACAGTCTCAAACGCCTGGCATAAGGTTTCGTGGATCTCGCCATCCACCTCAACATATTTGAACGAGGATAGATGACTCACCAGAATCTCTTCTTCACCGCACACGGTCACAATCTGACCGTTCCAGACATACTTGAGTTTTTGATGGAGAGTCGACGAGACTGCCCCTGCTGCATGAATCCATGGACGCCCCAATAAACAACTATAGGCGGGCTGGATGTCCATAACATAGAAGATGATATCGAATACCTCAGGACCTATCTTCACAGGCAAGGTAACTTCCCCACACACAGAACGTTTGGATCCGTCGAAAGCACGAACGATCAGGTCACTGGGAGTAAGCACAAACCCTTCCACATCAATCTTCTTCAGAATCTGCTTAGGCAACACATTCAGCGACGACCCGGTGTCTACCAATACGTGAGACAACACTGCCCCCTTGCACTCCATGGTGATGTGCAAGGCTTTGTTATGGTTTCGCCCTTCAGGCGGTAAGTCCAGGTTGGTGAATCCTACACCATGCCTGGTGCTCACATTGGCCATCACACCCTCCAGTTGATTGACAGAAATCTCCTGAGGCACGTAAGCCAGATTCAACATCTTCAGCAAGGCATTACGGTGTGCCTCAGAGCACAACAACAGTGAAAGTATAGAAATCTTGGACGGAGTTTGATTCAACTGATCTACAATCTTGTAGTCACTCTTCTTGATTATCTTCATAAACTCCTCCACGTCCTTCTCAAATGACCCCTCGGGCGCTTCCTTCTGGACAGGCTCTTCCTCAACCACAGCTTGCTTACCCTTTGCTTTGGCGAGAGCCTCAGCATTATTGTCCCTCAAAGGCTGCGGTGCGAACAGACGACCGCTTCTGGTAAAACCTCCTGGACCCCCTACATTATCCACAGCCGGACCAACAGTTGCAGGAACTCTATTCGGTAAACCAATTGTCACTGGAGTTTGATTCACTGGTCTCGTCTGACTTTCAGCCCTTCTGTAACTGCGGTGAGCATTATCATACTTCCACGGCACGGCTCTACTATTCTCAACAGCCCTTCTTCCAGACGCGGCGATAGTAGTTGGAGCACTGATGGTTACAGGCACGGAAATGGTAACTGGGGTACCATTTGTTGCAGGTGCACTAACGACCCTTTGTCCACGTTCTTCAGACGGTTTAAAGTAAATGGTGATAGTTGACACTGTTCCACGATCTTTTACAGCCCTACTGAATTGCAAACAACCCTCATCCATCATACCCTGGATACCGGCCTTAACTGGTCGCAACCATTCTCAGATTCTGCACAGCCCAAACAATCCTCATCACAGCCCGAGTAAACACCCCCATTCAGCAGACGGCCCTTCACAACTAGCAGAGAAGTCTGAACATCATCAACATTAACAACCAGATCTTCAGCTTCTTTCCCCTCAATATTGTTCACTCTATGCCCACCATGCTGAGGCATAGGGTTGTTTACGACGTTAGGCACTGGAGCGAAGTTGATTGCCTTGGCATCGATCAAATCTTGGACCTTGTGCTGGAGAGCCCGACACTTCTCAGTATGATGCCCTGGTGCCCCAGAGTGAAAGTCACAACGGACGTTGGCGTCGTACCCAGGAGGCAATACTGTAGGCGGAGCCATTGTACGCAACTCAACCATCCCCAACCTGAGTAGTTCGGGCAGCAGTTCGGCGTACGACATGGGTAGCGAATCAAAACGTCGATCAGGCATCCTTTGCCTGGGCTGATACGGACGTTGCTGTTGTTGTGGTTGTTGCGGTTGTTGAACTCTCTGTTGTTGTTGTTGACGAGGTTGAGGTGCCGGAATGGTTACTGCAGCAGCTTGACGGTATTCAATTCAGTTCTGATCTCTGCAGTGTTGAACAGCATTAGTTTCACCCTCTCTTCGACGAGGTGCCCCAGCAAACGGCTTCTTAGAAGAAGAGGAACCAGCATCTTGGATCTTCCCAGTTTTAATCAAACTCTCAGTCCTCTCTCCACAAATGACAACATCAGAAAAACTACCGAATGGGCAGCTCCCCATCCGGTCCATAAACACACCCTGAAGAGTGCCGATAAACATATCTGTCAACTCCCTCTCCAGCATAGGGGGTTGAACTCTAGCAGCCAGTTCACGCCACCTCTGGGCATACTCCTTGAAGCTTTCATTGGATTTCTGACAAAGACTCTGCAGCTGAGTCCGGCTCGGTGCCATGTCCATGTTGTGTTTGTATTGCCTCAAAAAGGCCTCACCCAGATCCCTCCAACAGCGGATAGAATCTCTCTTCAATTCCATGTACCAGTCCAAAGAAGCCCCAGATAGACTATCTTGGAAAAAATACATCCACATCTTTTCATCATCGGTATACGCAGAGATTTTTCGATAATAAGCCTGCACATGGGTGCGAGGGCAAGAAGTACCGTTGTATTTATCGAAGGACGGTGCTTTGAACTTGTAAGGGATTCTCAAACCTTCCACCAACCCCATATTGGTAACATCAAAACCGAGAGAATTTGACATTCCATAGCTCTAATTTTCTCAGCAAGGGCATCAACTTTACGATCCCTCTCATTAACCCTTCCCAGAACGTCTTCGTCTTCACTGAGCAGAGAAAACATATCCTCTTGTCTGTCAACAATCGGAACAGGATTACGGGCCGGGGCACGGACTGCTCTGGCATTAGCGGCATCTGGAGCAATAGGTTGACCGTTGATTCGAATACCCCCCAACTCATCACCTACAACATAGTTGTTGATGGGTACAGCAGCAGCAACATTGTTATCATTGACCGGGCCTCCCTCTGGCGGAGCATGGTTGACCGGTGGAATTGCAGCCTCTTGTCTCTGAACCATGGCTCGAAGTTCTTCTTGACCTTGCGCAACCCCTTGCATCATATTCATAAACTGGGCCATGTTAGCCTTCATCTCAGCCAACTCAGCTTGAACTTGATCCATACCTCTCTGTTGATTCAGTCTTGTTGAGTAGCGGTGCGGACGTTGATCAGCTATCCTGCCTGAACAGGAACCAAGAGTGAGAAGTCACGACCAAGAACACCTGTTATGCAAAATGATATGAGTATGGTGCTAATGATGCGTATGATGCACATGATATGTTCATTCCTCAGGCATTCAAAGAGCCTGAGTCATCCTCAAAAGATGGCAACCTGCAGCAAGAACAACATAGAAGCACAGAAACAACATACACAAGAGTGATGAGTACAAGGTGAAACCAACAACCCCATCTATATGAGTAACAGGATCATACAACAAAGTCGACAAAGAAAATCCAACAATCGGAGTACAACAATGAATCCCATCCAACAAGCCTGGAGGTGATTCTCAACATACATATCAAAGATACAAGCTAAGACAAACGGCCTCCCGGAATGAGAGTCTTCAAGTACTGACACTGGTCTATCAACAGGTCACATTCTGAACATTCTGGCAAAAGAGTGATCTTCTCCTTCAGTTGTCGTCTAAGCTCTACCACTTCTCCTCCAAGGTGGTTCTCTGATGCCTGTCTCAAGTCTACTTCCTTCTTCAACTGGATGTCTTTATCTCTGAGTTGCTTCTCCAAGTCTCTGATCTTCTTCTGATAGCTGGCCTCAACCCTCTGCAGCCTCAAGCACTCCCGGTGTTCTGCATCTAACATGCTCTCCATCTCCTCGTAGGATCTCTTCTTGCTTCTCAGTCTGCTAGCATCTTCTTCTCGCACTCCTCTGAGTTGATGAGCCAAATTCAACCTATCAGCTTTGGCTTTGTACAGCTCCATCTGGGTATCTTGCTCCTTCCCTCTCAAACGGCGATTCTCCATCAGGGCTTGCTTGTAGTGCTCCGCAGGCACACTCTCAGCAAGGATCAAAGGTGGTTGCTCCTGCAACGGCTCCATCCTATCGTAGGGTAACAACAAAGTTTCTACTCTCTCCTTGACCCAATCAGTGTAATCGGGCATAGCAACGGCAAACTTCTTCCCTAAGACAGATCCATCCTTCATACCAATAGACTTCCAAGCTCTCCCTATCTGCTCCAATCTATCCGGGTCACTCTGCTTCTCAAAATACACACTTTCAGCTACCTCAGCCTCAAGTGGTCTTCCCTTCATCACAAACCCCAACTGGCGAAGAGAAAGAACCGGGTTGTAATTGATGCAACCCCTAGTCCCTACGAGTGGCACATTACGGAATCCTCCACAGCTCATAATGACGTTACGCACATCCATCCGGTAAGATTGCCACCTGATATCATAGGAGGTAAGAGACATAACCCTCTGAGTCCACTTATGCGTGCTCTGAGCATCCACAAAAGGTCCACTGACTGGCAGGAGAGACAAGAACCATCTGAGCAAAAGCGGGAGACAACACCTGATAGCCCCACCCTTACCATGCCTACTGTGAATAGCATAGTAAGTGTCAGCTAACAGAGTAGGAACTGGATTTCCTCCAATGAAAATACTGACTGCAGCATAGTCAACAAAATTGGGCATACTCGGAAACAGGACGATCCCATAGATCATGACGGCCAACTGAGCATGAAATGCTTCCCAACTTCCCTTCTCTGCTTCTTCTCTAGCTACCCTCAATAGAAACTTCAAAGGCAATCCTACAACATCCCCACTAGACTTCCAACTATCACTGACTTCCTTGATACCCAAATGGAGAGCTCTGGCAACAACTCTGAAATCAACCTCCTTGGGCACATCCAAGAAAGGAACCTGATACCGGACCAGGACACTCAGCAGAATGGAGTACTCCTCAAGAGTAGGCGCCAACTGATAATCTTGAAAGGTGAAACAATGAAGCTCTGGGTCGTAGAACTGTAGAAGAGTCTGCAACGGCACCGGATCGACTACCATCTTCAACAGTGTCAGAATATCTCCATACTGGTCAACAAACCCCTTCTGGCTACCACTGGTCATAAGGTTGCTCAACTCAATCAGAGACGTCAAAGGTTCACGGTGAAAGCTGTAGGAACAAGTCTTCCGCTTCAACTCTGGGACTGTTGCCATCTCTATCAGTGAACAAGCTCTAGAATGTACCTGAGAAATGATATGCATGCAGGGATTAGTTTTTTTTTCTTTCCTTTTCTTTTTTTGTATCCTTTTTTTTTATTGCGTTTCTTTTGAAAAATAAATATGCTATGATGCAAATGATGCAGACTGGACTGGTTGGCTGGGTCTCTCAGAACACAGGATCAAAGCTTCGGCTTGAACTCGGAACCACAAATTCATCTGAAACCCAAAGTCATCTGAGACCCCGAAATTCTGAACCAATAGTCACCAACAGGATCACAAGTCACCAACAAGTCACCAACAAGTCACCAACAAGTCACCAACTGCACCTGTAATAATGATCATTCCCTCCCCACTCACGGGTGTCATCTAGGCCAGGGTAAGGTCGAGAGAAACGCAGCATAAATAACCTTTCGCAGAACATCATCATATACACACCCGAAGTATGTAACGATAATGTCCCACCAGGGTCTGAACTGCTCGTGATATCAATGTTCCGCTAAGTGGCGCAATACCACCCGCTTCCCATGAATCACTCTATTCCTAAGTATCCTAGATTTCACTCATGGCCTGGGTATTGGGCCTTTTACCTCATGTAACTCCCACCCCAGCAGAGAGAAACAAACAACCAGCCAGATGAATAATGAATGTGAATGAATGCAAACATAAGTGCAAACATAAATGCAAACAATAAATGGAATGAATGCAATAAAAAACAGCAAACAACAACCAAAACCCTAACCTAGAGAGCGCTAGGAGAGACTCGCTTAGGGAAGATGGACCAGCATAGGTCAACTTCTCTAGTATCCCCAGCAGAGTCGCCAGCTGTCGCATCACGCGAAAAACCGGCGGGAAAACAAAACAACAGAGCCGCCACCGTGCGTTATTTATCCCAAAAGAGGGAAAGGAAACGCTCAGAGTAAACCTGGAAAGAACATGGTCTCGCGACCAAAGAGAATGGGTTCGGGAGTCGGTTATGCGAAGGGAAGGTATTAGCACCCCTACGCATCCGTCGTACTCGACGGGATCCACGCACAATAGAAAGGAAAATGGTTGCTAAACACTGCTCAAACTCACGCACACTGGCTGAAAGAGACACAAGAAAACAAAAGAGACTGACTCGGCAGGATATCGCATCCTGGGCCTACTTAGTCTATCAGGCATAGACATCAGAGTCGAAGTAGTTCGGACTGGGGAAACGACACATGCTCGCTAGGATATCGCATCCTATGCATACGTATCTCCTTTGGACGAAGGAGAATCAGAGCATTCGTAGCTCGGCTGACACGCACACAAACACAAACAAGGCACACACAGGCAAACATGGCGCCTGACTGCCAATCACTGGACTTACATCAGCATCCGAACCAAAACACACTCAAGAAGGCAAACATGGAGCCTGAATGCCAATCACTGGGCTTACATCAGCATCCGAACCAACAAACCCACACTGGAACCCAAATGCCACTCGATGGACTTACATCAGCTTCCAAGCACACAACAAGACAAAACAAAGACACAGGCGCCCAGAGAGATCTGCTCATCTCCTGCCTACGTACCTCATCTGGTATGAGGATCAGGGCGACGTAGTTCCCCTACAGAGGGATACAGGACTAGCCTAACCAGATAACAGAGGGAGACACAACACTAGGGAGACTACGACTCGAGCCTAGATGTTGTCATGCAAAGTCGTCCCTAAGTTAAGGTTTCTAGCTAACTGGCACAGGGAGCCAGCCTATCCTAATCATGACTTGCACAGGGAGCAAGCCACACACACACTTAACTTGCACAGGAAGCAAGCCAAGCAAAACCTAACTTGCACAGGAAGCAAGTCTAAACTAACCCTATCTTGCACAGGAAGCAAGTCAAACAAACATACAAGCACAGATAGCACACACTATACACAAGCAAGTGTCTCAAACAAGGGTTAGGTTTTAGTCGAGGGGTCATATCAACCTCAACAGACAAACCTCTGGAACTGGGTGAATGTGCTCTTAACCTTGCCATTGAGGGGCTAAGGTGAAGCAGATGAAAGGTGAGTGAAGATAAGACTTCACAGCTCTTATCCCTGGCCTGGGAGAGCTTAAGACAAGAATGTGTGGGTTCAGAAAGTGGGAACCCTTCTACACATTTGATACTGACTCAACTGTACGATTGTACAAGATCTTGGGTTTGTATCTGCAATGCATCAACACAGTGGTGTGAGCAAAGCAGATGACACACAGAATAGCAAGGGATAGATTGCATATCCCTTGGGTTCTGCCAATTGCCTCTTCACTTAGGAGGTTTTTGACTCTATGCAAGGACAAAATTAAACATCCACAAACATTGCCTCTTAAGGAGGACTTCAGACAGTTGCCTGGCCAAGTAACAGGCCAGGTCTTCCAGACTACATGAAGATGAGAAATATACCTCAATGCAAATTGCTTATATAAGCAAAGCAAAGCAAAAGTTCACAAGGAACTGAGCAACTAAAGTACCTGAAACCAGTCAAGCACAGTTAGTATACAAGTCAAAGTTAAATCAAATGAAACAGATATCGACCAGTCAACACAAGCAAGTGAATGTGCAAGGCACAAGGCTCAAGGCATGTGAGCCAAGCCACCTACAAAACAAACAAGTTAGACAATGATATTTAAGCAAGCTCAATCAAAAAGAATTGGTCTCATTGGTCATTTGTTGGTCAACCTGAAAACATGAGCTCAAAGGTGAGTAACAGGACCACTAGGGCAAGCCTAGGGTCAAAAGAGAATGAAAAAGTCAAAAAAGCAAATGGTAAGCATCCAAAATCATGTTCAAACAATCAAGAAACACAACCAATTGGGTTCACATTCATATCAATCATCATCATCATTTCATGAACAATTTAGGTCAAAAACATGGCATTTAGAAGCTCAAAGAAGTCAACAGCAAGACTTAACTAGAAGGCAATCTTAAACATTTCCAAAAATCACCAAATAAATCATGACCAATCACAACCCACATCATGGTAAGCATGTCAAATTTCATCTCATTTGGACAAGTGGAAGGCAGTCAATGAAAATCATAAAGGCAAGGCAATTTTGAACATGCTCAAAGAAGTCAACCAAACATGCATCAACTTAGAAAAACCATAAATCAGGGATGGTGTATGATAATTGAATGGGACTAAAACCATGGCAAAGATGAGGATGTCTAGTTATCTCATGTAAAATTTCATGTCCATCTAATAAAGTATGAGAATTTCACAAATGAAATGGGAACAAGTGTCACATGAGGTCAACATTTGACCAAGCAGGGGAGAAAATCTCAAACAATTAGGAAATGCCACAAATAATTCCAAGAAAATTCACATGTAAACTATACATACAAGAGTAGGTTCATGCAAAAAATCAGATCAATTGGAGGTCAAGAAGCATGGTATCAAAAATCATCAAGTTGGACATCAATGGTGTGACACAAATTGTCACACCCTAATTCAAAAAAATCATAACTCACAAACCAGCAATGATAAATTCACAAACTCTACACCAAAATCACCATGAGTGTGTCTAGTTTAAGCACAAAAAATTTGGGAGCCATTGGATAAAGTATCACCATTTCACAAGTGTTTTGGCAAAGTGTACAAAATTTGGTCACATGAACAAAACCCTAGCATCATTTAAAATTCGACCATCCAAAAAATCAGCAAAAATCATGATAAAATAATAGAGGTCAAGCAGAGCACAATAAAAAAAAATTCATGAATTTTGGATTTGAAATGGGTGAGTTATGATTTTTGTAAGATGATGAACCAAAATGAAATAAACATTGAAATTAAATGAATTAATTTGGATAATTAAATGACCGGATGGCATTTCAGTAATTTTGGGAGTCACTTATCCAAACGGTGTCGTATTGGCCACGGGAATAAAATGTTTCTATTGGCTCATGGGGCACGGGTACAGTAACAAGGCATGCAGCAAAAGGAAAACACGAGCAGCATGGTTTCTGGGCAACAAAACGCATATTTAGGGTTTGCTACAGTAATGTTCATCATCAATGATGAACAAAAATCCCAGAAATGGGAATTAAACATAACATCATGATCAGCAAACAACATACAGTCCGAATCTAACCGTGGTTTCCACTAAATCGAGCTATCCATCAAGTAACATGCAAAACAAGTTTGAATCATCAACCTTCATTTCAACATAACTTGCTAAATACTTAACCATTTTCAACCATTCAAAGCTCATAATGATCAGGGTAAAGAGATCTACACATTTCATACCATGATTTAGAGAAAAGAGTGACTCGAGTTCTTACTTGATTTTGAAGAAATCAACGAAGCAGTGTTGTTTGTGTGTTATAAGCTCAAACAGATGAAGCTAGTGGTTTGAAATGATGAATGGTGAGTGGTTTGTAGCTCCACAACCCTTGGAAATGCTTAAACCGAGTTCTGCCATGGATGATGTGTGAAGAAAAACAGTCGTGTAAGTGAGCTTCCAGGTGGGGAATGGTGGTGAAAACAGGTTCAAAAGGATGAATGGATGTTGTATTAAGCAAGGCAAGGTTCAGTTCTTTGGCCAATGTTGACAGATTTTGAAAGTGGCAAGAAAAATGAGATTTTTAGAGAGTGAGTTTTTTTTGTGTTTTTGAGGCTGCCACTAGTGTTCTCATTCAGCAGAAAAAATGATGTGTGTCTGCTGTTTTTGTGGTACTTGATGGTTCATGAAAATATGGAGTAGAGTGGGTGAAAGTGTACTTTCTTTCCAATTTTCAAGCAAGTAGGTAATGTGTGTATGTACTGCACAAGAATGGGCCTCCAACAAGTTTTAAATGCATTTTCAGAACATGTTTGATTGGTAGAATTGGTTAGAAATGATTATTTTGAAAAGTCAAAATTCAACTCACTTGAAATTAATTAAGGCAAGTTCAAAAATGCCATTTTGATCCATGAGGTTTTGGTGCATGAGGATGACATATTTGGAAAGAGGGCATCAAATGTGACTTGTAGGAAAAAACCCCACCCAAATTGGCCCAATGGTTTGAGAGATATGGCCTTTTGAAGTTCAAGAATTTCTGAAAACGATTCGATCATAACTTGCCAACCATACATGGGAATTGAGTGTTCTTGGACTTTTTGGAAATGGGAGAACAAGATCTTCAACTTTCATGTTGGGCAAAAATTCATTTGAAGCTTGTATCATGATGTAAGTTTGAGGATCAAGACTTTCCATTTTTGGTAAGTTTCAGTTACAGGTCCAGTTTCCATTTTTGGAAATTTCTGATCTGGCTTCAAATTCTTCCATGATGGTGTTTGACATGATATATCAGGACTATATGGACATGGATGAGACCTCTCAAACCAATTTCCATCATCAAATCACTGATTAAATGGACAGTTGACCAACAGTTGACTTTTAGGGTTTCTGACTGATTGTGCATTGACTGATGACTTCTGAACATCCAATCCTTGACCTAAACACTTCAAATGGATCCCCAAGTCATGTGAACATGTTGGACCAACCCTAGGGCCTTGGCTCAATGAAAAACTCACTTGCTTGCTTGATTGACTGATCTCCTGATCAGTTTGACCTAATTTCTTGACTGGCTTGCACTTGAGGCAAATGGGACAATGCAATGCTATGCAGTGGACCATGATATGCTATGACCTAATATGAAAATGTATGTACAATGATAGGTGCAAATTTGAGGTGCTACACCTTCGACCTGAAACCACTATGGATCCTAGATGTAGAGTCGAGCGCTTTATTGCTGATCAAACATTGTTCGTAACTGGATGACCATAAAGATAGTTTATGGGTACTCCACGAAGCATGTTGAGGGACATGAGTGACCTAGATGGAATTTGCCCATCCTGCGTAACAGGATAAATGTCTACGGGCCCAATACTGAACTGGACAATGATGACACAGTCTATGCCTTATGTTCAATATAGACATAGGGGCAAAAGGGCAATTATATACATACGTATTATCACAAAAGGATTTGTCAGATCACGTGACATTTTCGTGTCTTGGATAGCAGTGATGTGTTGCTAGATACCGCTCACTGTTTATTATGTTAAATACGTGATTTAATATAATTGCTAAAGGAGCGAAAACCTAAAGGGTCACACACAAAAGGACGGATTGATGAGAGATAAAGTAAATAAGGAACACCATAAGGTACGGTGCACTTAGGTGAATTGTAGAACATCGTAAAGTACGATGTACCTAAGTAGAATACGAAATATGGTAAGGTAGCACGCACTTAAGTGATTTTGGCATATCATAAGATATGGGCCACATACACTTAAGTGGGCTTTTTAGCTTGCAGCCCAGACAAGTGGTTCTATAAATAGAACCCTTGTGCATAAGCATTTGTTCAGTTGAAATTTCGCTTCTCTTTCACTCAAAGCCTTCATTCGTAGCAGCTAGCACTGAGATTTAAGGAATTCGTTCGTGTGGACTAAGTAGAGGCGTTGTCACCATTCAACATTCGTGATCACTCCTTAGATCTACATCAAAGGTTTCAATTGCCACAAGAGGTAACGATTCTGTCACTGATCATGCCCATTCGTAAGGATCACTAAAGGAGAAAATTTTGATTTTCGTTGCGTTTTGGATCGCTATTCTCCTTCACGCACAAAGGCACTCAGACGCCTTTGGCACTGACCTTGGTACCATAGAAAGAAAAGAATATTCCAACAATGGGGAAGATTTCTGATCGTCAGCATATAATTTTGAGTTCCCTAAACATGCTCTAACCATTGGGCTTAATATGAGAAGGAGCAACATTTACAGTCTCTAAGAACTCAACTTTAAACAACATGAAAGCTATTAAAACACATAAATTGTGAATGGTAAAGACACATAGATAGAACTAAGGGGCATGATATCCACCTAGAGAGGCCATATTTGACCACTCTTATTTAGAGCATGACTCTTTAATAATATCATTTTCGTGTCCAATATTGGAAATTCCAGTTTTCCGCCAAAAGGCAGTGATTCTCTCCTCAATAGAGCATAGTGACACAAAATCTTCAACACTAGAATATTTAGCGTCCATATTTGCCTTAAGTTATTGATAGTTCTTGATAAAGAACAGGAAGAGAGAGAGCCACTAGTAGAATTACCAGTTCTTTCATAACTCTAAAATGCCTAAATCTATAATGGAACTACACCACAATTCTTTAACATTTTAAAGTTGTAACAATCATCGTTAAAAGAAAAATAAATAAAAGAGTGGTAGACCCATACCTGTAAGCGACGTTAAGAATTTGAATATGGAAAAACTAAAAATAGGTGTACTCTGCACTAGTAGATCTCCAAAGAAAATAGATGGAAACTTGGGAGAAGAAGATACGTTAAAAGGTTAATAAGAAGAGCTGGAATATTTTTATTGGAATTGGAAGTCCAGTTGTAGGGGTAATCAACCACCTCTCACTAGGCACCCCAACAATTGAAAAGATTCCCTACGTCATTGGCACATGTAAGAAATTAAGGCCAATATGGCTTCCTAAGGCTCAATCATCATTAATTGCATTTAATATTGTGTGTACAACTGAGCTTTTATCTCAATTCACGTTTGAAGATTCATCTTATTCACATCTAGAGTTGTACCCCAAGCCATACCCGAGGGATTCGCCCCATGTACACCTGAGGGACTTGCCCCAAATACATCGGAGGGACTCATCCCATGTTTGAGGGACTCACCATAGGTACATCCGCAAGACTCGTCCAAATAAGAGGAGAAAAATAAACTAAATCACTTTGCCCTTTACAAGCCATCATACTTAAGAGATTGTGTATTGATATAAGTGCAAAGGTTCCACATGAGGGGGCATCAAAACTCTGTCATGATAGGAAGTGTAGTATGTCACCCTTGCAAAAGCTTCATAGCCATCCATTTATTAAGCATCCATCATTTGATCATGATGCCTATTTTCTATATCACTCGATTCTATATGAAATCGTGGGAGTGATTTGTCCTTATTCATAACGGTATGAGCGAGGAAGTAAAAAAGAGGAATACATATTCTTTAGAATAATAGGGGAGGTAACTACCCGCGTCCCACACTCCTAAGAGTTGATGTTAATTTCTTGGAGCATAAGATTTAGACTTGAGAGTTTCCTATAATACCTCAATCTCAAGGTTGAGGAGGGACATTCAACTCACTTTGTAAACACAATATATAGAGCTTATCATATTCTCTGGTTGAATTTTCTCTAATACCATAACAACCTTAAAAACCTGTAACAATCCTACATAATAAGGAATTGTCACATATTGTATTTTTCGCAAGTTAACGATTCAATTTTCCATTTAACACATATATAGTTTCGTTAATATATAATTGTGATTTTTTGTCAAATAGTCTATTGTCTGAAATTTCATCTCTTAAAAGTAAGTAAATGGAATATCATGAATTCAAATTTATGCCTCTAAAATCGATGGTCTATATTTAACTATCAACTGAGTTGATTTAATGGGCATATAGTCGTCGGTTATAGTAGTAGACAATCAAAAAATTTCTTTATAAAAAAAAAACATTTATCACAAGAGCAAGAGCATTCCACCAAAGAAAACTTTTTAATTTGTCACTTTATTTGCTAGCCAAAATGAATATGATATACTAGTAAAAGTAATACACATAACACTATAAATTTCCCTGCTTATTTGCAAGTCTTCACAATCATCTTATTAATATGATCTGAAAAATTCAAATAAGGAAATACTAATAATAATGAAATAGTAAAACAAGTCAAAAAGAATAATCAAATACGCAAGACAAGAAAGCAAAAGCTCTATAGTTTATGGCTTTAGTTTTTTAATTAATGTAACTATATATGGTATGAGATTTTCAATGGTATTGGTAATGGTTGCACTGGTTAGCAGGTCTAATTTTGAGGTAACCAGCTTTGGAAGGACACGTCATCTGGATAGGAGGAACCATACAGTTATACTGTAAACAAAGAGAACTGCTCAATGGAATCTCCGCCGTTGGATTTATCACAATTCCGGTAAGATAATTATGCTGCAAATACAGTATCTGAATATTTGCTGCTAATAACCGTTCAACAAAGCTACCGGGAACCTCGCCGGTGAAACCGTTATTGTTTAGATACAAATTTCGCACACTTGCTAGTAAAGGTGATATTTCACCTGATAGTTTGTTGTAACTAAGATCAACGGTTTGGATTGTAACTTCATTAAACGGTTCAACCGGACCGTATAATTGGTTTCTTTCTAATTGTAAGTTAGTTAGCGGGAATGAGAATAACTGAGCCGGGATGGAACCGGTGAACCGGTTGAAGCTTAGATCAAGGTAGTTGAGCCGGTTTAGTCTGTATAAAACCCGATCCACCGTTCCGGTAAGCTGGTTCCATGATAGAGAGAGGTATTGTAGAGAAGATGGGAGAGAATCGGGAGCAAGTGAACCGGTGAGTGAGTTGTGCTTTAGATCGAGCCGGTTCAGGTTTTTAGCTGAAGCGAAGGATGGAATTGAACCGGTGAGACGGTTATGACGGAGGATCAGGTTGTTTAGATTTGGCATTTTTCCGATTGACGGAGGAATAGCTCCGGAGAGCTGATTGTAGCTTAGATCGATTGTTCGAAGACTGCGAAGCTGACCTAGCCCCGCCGGAATCTCGCCGAAGATGAAATTCCGGCTGATGCCGAGAAACTTGAGGTTCTTCAATTTGGAAATGGACTGAGGAAGAGGACCGTAAACTCTACCTGGAGAAACGGTTAAGTCGACGAGAGAAGAGAGTTTTCCAACTGCGGTGTCTATTTTCCCGGTTAAACCAGGAGAACCGGCTCTAGATTCACCGAGATTGAGAGCAACAACTTTATCCGAAACACAGTAAACTCCGGCGAAGTTGCACGGATCGTCAGTGAAGTCCCAAGTTGAAAAGAAATTTGAACCAGGAACATCGTGAAGCGATCTTCTAATAGACTGTAGTGCTAAGAAATCAATAGGATTTAAGATTGCTCGCGTGGATTGAAAGAAGCACAAAAAGATAAGAGAATATGTAGAAATCTTCATTGTTAGTTGGAGAAGAATAGAAGAGTAGCGTTTTGATGCGTTATTATAGTAATGGTGGTGAGTAAGTATGGAAACCTTTTCTTCTTCTTTCTCGTGAGTAGCGGTGTGAGGTTTTAATGGCGGAAGTGAAGAATTATCAGTGTGAATAGAAAATCAACTAACTCTAGCTGGCTTGGAAGAGAAGCAATTCTTTTTTGTGAATCAATGTTTTTGCTTTTTGTGTTGATAGTTTTGCTTTTTCATGATTTTGCCTTCTCTTACAAGGCGCAGCAGAGTAATCACCGTCACAAGCAAACTTCTGCTTAATTTGTTAATGCTATAATCATAAGCCAAAAAATTAGTATTGTTAATTTAATTGCTTACTAGTCGTTGCTTTGTTTATGTATTTTTTAATTAGATTAACGAAGGAGTTTTAAGAGAAAAAGGTAGTGTTGGGTCACGTTTGGAGACTGACAGGTAATGAAACACTTAAACAAGAGGTGGACTTGGATGAGGATTCAGTTTTATAATTCAGCAACTTCCCGTTAAGGCCACGTTGAATTTAAAGGTTGGTCAAACTTATCTTATCTCACATGTTTCGTGTGTTCTGCTATCAATTGTTGCGGTTCTTTTTAGCTGTATATGACAAAAATCCAAACAGGACAATTATTATTTTACTTTCGGTTATTCCAACTCCAAGTATGTTGTAGCGATCAGAAGTTAGTGAACTTCAACTCCATTGATGTATAATGAATTTTCGATACCGGGAATAGATATGGAAGATTGACACTCTAAAGTCTATATCAAGTAAAAAATCAGAAAATATTTGAGTGAGTAAATGAACAAATACGTAGATTTCCATTAAATCCGATGTCTTATGCAAATGATCGTTCAATGAGATTCATTAATGGAGAGAATGCTAAATATCAAAATCACATATTATTCATAAAATCATACAATTCTATTACAATAAAGATATTTATCTCTATATGATCTCTTGCTTGAGTGTATGGATGTCATGTATTACAAAACTACACAAATGAAAATGAATCAAATAGAGGTATTTCAATTCCTATGATAAATGTAGGGGTTATTAGAACTTAGAACTACAAGGTTAGTGAATAATGGAGAAATTGAATGTGAAGAGGGAGGGAGGGAGGGGGGGGAAGGAGAGAGAGAGAGAGTGAAAATTATCATTCACATTATTATTGATAAGGATGGCAAGGCATTTATACAAATAATATAAGAGGATTAAGACATAAATTACATAAGCCAAATAACATAAAAACAAAATTCTCGGACCTGTAATCGGTTACACAAAATCTGTAATCGATTACAGCTGCTAAAAACTAAAAATTAACTAATAATGGTAACCAGTTATTGCGAATGCGCAACCAGTTACACCAACATCATAATCACTTTTTCTTAAACTTATTTGACTTATTTTGACACCTTTAACCAGTTACACATCCATGTTAACCGATCACATCTCTTGAATTACTGAAAAACTCTTAACATAACACCTTAATTCAAGTGCTCCAAGTCTTCCATGTCCAGGCTCATCTTCAACCTTTTGAATACTTCATTTGTGACTCCCTTAATCAACAAAACAGTAACTTGTTCTTCACTCATACTATATCTTAATCTTAACCTCTTTTCACTAACAAGTTCCCTCAAGTAGTGAAACCTCATCTCAATATGCTCGCTCCTCGCATGTGCAATTGAGTTATTAGCAAGATTAATCGCGGAAACGTTATCAACTAGGAATGTAACAACCTCACCCCCATTGTTGCCCAGCTCCTTCAATAGATTCATTAGCCACATGGCTTGACACACACATAATGAAGCGACAATGTACTCGACCTCACAAGACGAGAGTGCAACTATTAGTTTCTTCTTCAAACACCATGAGATTGGTGTTTTGCTGAACATAAAGATGTATCCAACTGTAAACTTTCTATCATCTTTATCTCCGCACCAATTGGAATTGGTAAAACCGAGCAAATTGCATTTTCTGTCCGTGTCTACTGCGGGAAAGAGGATTCTGCAGCCAGTCAATCCTTTGATGTATCTTAGGATCCTCTTGACTTCTGCCAAGTGAGACACCTTCGATATCTCCATGAATCTACTCACAATCCGACACTAAACTTGGTCGCGTATTGTAAGACCCCAATTTTGTCCCTAAGATCCCTCATGGCATCACATCATAACATAGCATTGCCTCAAGGATCATTGAACACCTTGCTTCCTTCCCTGTGGGCGGGATCTTTCTTGAGAGTGATTCTTGATCACCAAGCATTTCTTGCATTTGTATATCATTGCTTTTCTTTTTATCACTAACCAAAATGTACAAAAATATGTCATTAACCCTTGTTACTTGCAGCTGAAGCATTTGCAGGTCAAGCAATGAAAGGCATTCATTGAGCAATAGATGGTGGTTATTCTTGAGATTTGGACCCCATGATCATTATCAAGAGTTCATATGAGCTATGATGTCATTTTGAAGCAAAATCCCAAGTGGTAGAGGCTTAAATTTCATCAGGACATTTCCAGGTCATCTGAAGACCCAGAAAGTCAACTGCAAAGTCAATTATGGATTTGGAGGTGGGAGATGATTAGAAATACTTCATTCATGTTCAAACAAGTCTCATTTGACATCTCAAACACTCACATTGAAGAATTTGAAGTCAAGTCAAAAGCTTCCAGAAATGGAAAGTGACCTAATATTTTCAAAAATGGAAGGGTTTTGGACCAACTTCAACTCAATCTTACATCATCAAAAAAGCTTCAAATGAAATTTTGTTGAACATGAAAGTTGTAAATCTTTCTCTCCCATTTCCAAAAAGTCCAAGATCATGAGAATCTGATGAATGATTGAGAAGTTATGATCAAATCATCATCAAGTGTGCATGGCCAAAATGTTCTATGTATTGATACATACGAATTTCGTATCGATCCATGCAGGGCAAAATATGCTATGTATTGATACATACGAATTTCATATCGATCCATGCAGGGCAAAATATGCTATGTATTGATACATACGAATTTCGTATCGATCCATGCAGGGCAAAATATGTTATGTATTGATACATACGAATTTCGTATCGATCCATGCAGGGCAAAATATGCTATGTATTGATACATACGAATTTCGTATCGATCCATGCAAGGCAAAATATGCTATGTATTGATACATACGAATTTCGTATCGATCCATGCAGGGCAAAATGTTCTATGTATTGATACATACGAGCTTTGTATCAATACATAACTCTGTTTTGATCATGCATTGGCTACTGTTCACGTCCATATCACTTCATGCACCACTAATTTTCAAGTGTTGTCAAAACACCTCATTTTTGCCAATTACCATTAACCAAGCTTAATTAACATTTTCAGTGTGATTAAGACTTCATATAAATACCATAATCATAACAGAATTGAGAAATTAATCATTTTTCACATTGCTAGATCTAAAATTCTCTCTCACTTCAAATTTTTCTCTCATTCATAATTCCACTTTCTTCCAAATAGCATTGCATTTTGACTCCATATTCTTGTTCCTGAGCTTGAATTTAGTGTAGATCAATTGCTGTTTTGTTGAATTCGTGCAAGAATAGTGCAGTGGAAGTTCATGAAGATGACAATGGAGTTTCTGTTTTGAGCTAGATCTAGAGCCATTCAAGCTTCAATTACTTCATCAAACTTCATTTCAAGTATTGTAGAGTAGATTTGAACACTTCAAGGTTGTGGATCGTGTGAATTCAAAGGCTCTGCACTTCAAGAGGTCATAATTCGAATCTTTTAATTTTGAAATCCATTGCTATATTATTGTAGATCTTGTTCTCCTGATGAATCTGGTGAAAGAATCGTGTAATTTGATGCACTATTGACTGAGTTAGGATAGATTCAAGTTTCATGCATGAAATTTCCATTGCTCGATTTTCCTTGATTTTGTTGATTCATGCTTAGCTCTTGTTTGATCTATCATCTACATGAAAAATGCAACGTAATGATGTATGATTTGTGGATTTCTGGAATTTTTCCTGGAAAAGTGCATGAACTTCATGTACTGTTCATCTTCTTCGTGAGGAAGAAGATGAAGATCATGAGTTTCCAGGATTTGCTACGAACTGGCCACGAATTTGCTACGAAATGCATGATTAGCTACGAAATTCTGGATTTCCATGCGCGCTAGGGTTTTACAGCCAAAACGCTGTCGTTTTGAAACGCGCGCCACTTTTGAACTCACACCGAGTTCGATTCCCAGCGAGGGGATAATTTCAAATGTTCACTCATTTATTCTTTTTCCCTCCTTATTTCATACTACTTGTCCATTTTGTTTTTTTAATTTTTTCCTCAACTTAGAAAAATCATAACAAATTGAAAAATCATCCAAATTGATCCTAATTTTTTGCAAAATGCTCCTTATTCTGTCTAGTTTTTTATGATTATGATTTCCAAAATTGTGCACGGCTGGAGTTTATTTGGTGCTAGGTTATGTGAGCATGTATCCATTTTTGACCTTGCCTTGCTTATCTCATTGTGAAATGCTTGTTTTTAATCCAATGAACTTGAAATTTTGCATGCTGTTTCTAGACACATTTCTTGACATTTTGGTGTTGGTTTGACATTTTTCTCAATTACCATTTCTGATTTATGCATGTGCTAACTTGGTGTGACAATGTGTGTCACACCTTTTAATGTTCAACTTGTGCAACTTGATTTCTATGCCAAATGATCTCTGATTCCTCTGATTTTTTGTATGATGATCATTTTAGATGTCTTGAATGTGCATGAATTTTTCCAGATTTATTTGAATCATTTCTGTTTTGATTTGAATTTTTCATTCATGATGATCACATATGAGCTTTGAAATTGCCTTGAACTTCTTTTGATCATGAAATGCTTTTGCTTAATGATTTTGATGTGAGCCTTTTTAGGATATGCCAATATATGTTTGAAGTTACTTTGTGTTGAATTTCAACTCCTGTTTTAAATTTTTTCTCCATCTTTGACCCCAGGCTTTGACCTAGTGGTTTGTTGCTTACATGTGAGCTTTGATTTCAGGTTTAAGCATCCAAGCTCCATAGTTAATGATGCTTCATCATTTGAGTATTGATGTTTGCTTTTGATTACTAACACTTGTGTATTTTGTAGGTTGATGCTAACTCATTTGAGTTTGCCTTATGGCTTACACATTTCGTACATTGGGATTGTCTGTTGCTTATTGACTGTTGTCTGTTTGTCTGAGTATTGTACTGATTTGTTTAGTGTTTCCACAGGTACCTAAGTTGCTTTAAGTTCATTTGAACTTTGCTTTTGCTTGGTTGCTTAACCACTTAGGTATAATCTCTAATCTTCATGTAGTCTGGAAGACCTACTGTTATTGGTAGGCACCTGTCTGAAGCCCTCTTTAAGAGGCAATGCTTGTGATTGTTTAATTTTGTGCCAAACAGGTAAAGTCCTCTTAAGAGGCAATTGGCAGATAAAAGAGATGTGTAATCCATCTCCTGCTACTCAGTGTGTCATTCACTTTGCTCACACCATGTGTTGATGCATTGTGAATAAGAACCCAAGATCTTATAGAGTCAATCATTTGTGGAGAAGAATTCCTACTTTCTAAACTCCCACACTTTCCATTGTTTAAAGCTCTCCCTGACCAGGGATAAGAGCTATGAGGCACACCCCTCATCTCCATTTCATCTGCTTCACCCTAACTCTCAATGTTAGGGTTAAGAGCTCAAAATACCCCATTCCAGTTGGCTGTAAAGCCTAACCTTGCTTGAGCCTAATTGATTGTGTATAGTGTGTGCTAATTGACTTGATTGTTAGCTTACTTGATTCATCTGTACATATTTGCTTGTGTGCCTTTGTGCATTTATCACCATTACTTGTATATCATTTCATAAACATTGTTCATCACTTTGTAACATTTTATTTTGTCCATGGAGGATTCAAGCATAAGTCCATTTGATTGGCATTTGTTTCCTATGATATGGTAGGAGACTAGTGTAAGTCCATTGATTGGCATCTGGTATCCATGTTTCTATTTGTTTTAGGAGACTAGTATAAGTCCATTGATTGGCATCTGGTATCCATGTTTCTCTTTGTTTTAGGAGACTAGTATAAGTCCATTGATTGGCATCTGGTATCCATGTTTCTGTTTTGTTTTAGGAGATTGGTATAAGTCCATTGATTGGCATCTGGTATCCCTGTATTGTTTTAGGAGATTGGTGTAAGTCCATTGATTGGCGTCCGGTATCCATTTACTTTGTTCATCTGTTATTTGCTTGTTGCGTTTTCCAAAGGAATCACTTGAATCATCTACATATTATCTCAAGAGGTGAACATCTAAGAAGTTTTACTTCCTCACCCTCCCACCTTTTGCTTCTTTAAACCTCTATTTGCATGTTAACCCAAAACCTGAAAACTATTGTGCAAACATTTCCATCTGTTTTTCAAATTAGAAACCTAGGCCCTAAGCCTCTGATTTTCAAAACTCCAATTTCACAAATACTTCTTTTTGAATTGAATTCTAATCATACTTTGACTTCATTTTTGTGAATACTCATAACCAGTTAATTTCACTCACTCAATTTCTTTTGTGGCCCAAGCCCACTTCTTAATCAAGTTTTCATACATTAGCCATATATCACAATTATCTTAGTGGTTGATGTTAATCTCGCCTTTTGTCCTTAGTGATCGAACTGTAAGACTTCCATACTGAAAACAGGGTTAACCCCTCTAGTATGTCGAAGCTATTCTCACATGGTGGACTTGTTGTTGATATAGGTTGAGTTTTCTCCCGTGGATAATGAAAGACCTTGGGGCTTTTGTTTAAAATCAATCCATTCATATTTTGGAAATCTTTTAGCCGAATTACGGCGTTTTGATCCTTACCTTCCATGGAAAGGTACGTAGGCAACGGGTTCATCCGTTCAAACACAAAAATAATAACTTGTATATTCTTTTCTCATCCCTTCAATCCATGTTTGCACAATAAATATTTCATAAACACATAACACTTCGTACAATAAGTTGTGAAAAGGGCTCCCTAGGAGTACCTAGGATGTTTTGGGTGCCTAACACCTTCCCATTGCGTAATTAACCCCTTACCCAGATCTCTGACCTTTTCATTAGTTTTCTATGTGTAAAACTTCTTAGGTTTTTGTTCGCTTTTTAGCCATTCCTTTGGATAAATAAAAGTGCGTTGGCGACTCTACCTTTGTATGCTTTGCTTTTGATTTAGTCAATAAATCATAAAGTGACGAATACACCGCTACAGAAAAGTGGCGACTCTGCTGGGGACACTGTCCTTGGTGGTTTTGCCTACTTTTCACCCTTGTTGTATGATATTGTTTATTTGTTATATGACATATTTTTGTACAATTTGGGATTACTGTATTGATTGTAATGATTGAATTGCTTGATATACAATTGCTTGTTTGCTTGGTGATCCTTAGGATAGGAGAATGGCATAGTCTCGTCGACTTGTGTGGAGTATTCCTTAGCAAGTTGACTTGCGAGTCCATTCATTTGGTGGAGGTCATGTTGGATTAATAATGTCACACAAGTTATTTGTGGTTAGGCATTATTCTTTTAACATGTGCCTTAGAAGCCAAAGACCTTAGTTTACCAAGCCCATCTTGGCCTATTTTTAGGACGTAGTGCGGAAGTCGTTCAGATGTAAGATCTGATGCGATTGTTACGCGATACTACACTCATAAGAGTCTCTCTTGAGAATATTTTTGGAATACGAGTATTCGTTCCTCCGATAATATTCGAAAGATGGGATGATGACTATGGGAATCTCTTGTAGAACATGTTCGGCAGGTTTAAATCTTAGTACACTCCCTTTGGGTGGTTCTTAACCGAGACTCCATACTCGTGACTCTCAACAAACCCGTGATTCATGGTTGAGTCGTTCAGACATCCTTAATATCAATGGAACTTGGGTGTCGATAAGGTGAAAACCATAATCCACCAAAATGGATGATTGATATTAAGGATGATTGAGCCGGTTCATGTATCGTTAATATCAATGGAACTTGGGTGTTGATAAGGTGAAAACCATAATCCACCAAAATGGATGATTGATATTAAAGACGCTATGAGCTTTCCCATGACCTTTGTCTGGTGTGATTTGCTTGATCCTTGAGTGTGATTGTTGCATTCATACATTCATGCATTCATCTGCATTCATGTCATCAGAAAAATCAGAAAATTTTCAAGGAACTTAAAGGGTTTATTTGCAAATATTTCAGACATGGAAAGACCAAAAAGGCATACAAAGAAGTACAGCTTTCGACAGCCCGATCTGAAAGAGTTAAGGAATATGACATCTTATGTATTAGATCCCTTGGGTTTCAAAGCTCATTATGGGAAGCTTCTGCCTCTGTTGACTACTCAGGTGGATGAAGGGTTGATGAGTACTTTGGCGCAGTTCTATGATCCTCTGTATCACTGTTTCTCTTTTCCAGACTTTCAGTTATTGCTTACGCTTGAGGAGTATGCTCATCTTGTGGGTATTCCTATTCTGGATCAGGTGACGTTCAGTGGCTTAGAGAGTATTCCGACTTCTCGAGAGATCGCAGACTTGTTGCACATAGATGAATCCCTGATTGAAGCGCATATGACCACCAAAGGTGGAATTCAGGGTCTTCCTTCTGATTTCCTCGTCGCTCAAGCTACCGTTTATGGGAAGGCCATGAGTGAGGATGCCTTTGAGGCCATATTCGTGCTGCTCATCTATGGTTTGGTATTGTTCCCCAACATCGACAAATTTGTGGATGTGAACGCCATTAGGATCTTTTCAGTTCTTAATCCCGTTCCTACTCTGTTGGGTGATACCTATTTCTCTTTGCATCTGAGGAATGCAAAGGGTGGAGGAGCTATTGTGTGCTGTTTACCTCTGTTGTATAAGTGGTTTATTTCTCACTTACCGCAAACGGTCGCTTTCAAGGAGAACAAGGGATGTCTACGGTGGTCTACGAGACTTATGTCTCTCACTAATGATGATATCTCTTGGTATGATCGCGTGTATGATACAGTTCAGATCATTGACCATTGTGGTGAATTCCCTAATGTGCCTCTTCTTGGTACATGTGGTGGGATCAGCTACAACCCTATCTTAGCACGTCGTCAGCTTGGGTTCCCCCTAAAGGATAAACCTCATAACATTCTGTTAGAAGGTGTGTTCTTTCAGGAGGGTAAAGATCCCCAAGGCCTGAAAGCCAGGATGGTCCGTGCTTGGCGCAAGATTCACAAGAAGGCTAGAAATGAATTGGGTCCGAAGAACTGCATTGCTTTGGAGCCGTATACTTCTTGGGTCAGACAGAGAGCATCAGAGTATCTTATGCCTTATGATTATCCAAGACCTACACCTTTGGTTGTGGTTGGGCCTTCAACCCTCCCTAACCAAGACGTAGAGGAGTTGAGAGACGAAGACCTTTCACGGGCCTGGATCCGTGAAAGAGAAGAGTTGCTTCAACAGCTTAAAGAGAAGGACGCTCTGATCGAGTTCCTCGAGCATCAGGTGATAGATGATCCGAATGATGCCTGGACTTCTCTGCTTCCTCAGTCTTCCAAATTTTGGAAGAGGAAGTATGATCGACTTGCTAAGGAGAAAGCGGATATGGAAGCAGCATATGAGAGAGAGATCAAGAGGCTTTGTGCATCTCGTCTTCCGGCATCTCGAGCTTCCAGGGATCCATAGGATGTTTATTTTCCTTTTCCCTTGTAATAATCAACAATGCTGTATTTCTTTGTTCCAAATATATTTGATGAGATATTTTCCATATGCGATTAAATGTTTTAAATTTCAAAATTGCAAATAGAACCCTAAAAGTTCCTTGAAATAAAAACAAAGCATATGCATGAGCATTGCATGCATCATTTGCATAAGCAGGTGTTGTTCTGGTCTTCTTGTCTGTGGCCTAACTCTGTGCTCTTCATTTATTTTGAAGACAAGCTGACTCATTGATACTACACCCGAGCTAATTCTGCAAGAGTGATGGATCAACTCGAACAAGAGAACCGAGAGCTGAAGGAAGAAGTTGTCAGACTGAGCGCTCTGATGGAGCAGTTTCTAATTGCTCAGAATCAACCGTCTCCACCACCTGCAACTCCTCCCCAGAGGACTGTTATTTCAGAGGTTGCTTCGTCAACAGTGCCAGCTGCTAGTGCCCATTTTGGGCCGAATGCCATGCCGCCCGGGTTTCCTTGGGGTATGCCTCCTGGTTTTATGCCCGATATTCCAGCTCCTACCTTTGCTTCCATGCCGGCATCTAGCCCGGTCCTTGCAATGCCTCCTCCTGTCGTGCATACCATTCCCAGGGTAGACGACACCATCTATCATTATGAGCCGTCTGAGGGCCCAGATGTTAATGAGAAGATGGATGCGATGAATGACCAATTCCTTGAACTCCGCAAGGAATTGAAGACCCTTCGAGGGAAAGATTTGTTTGGCAAATCTTCTGCTGAACTCTGCTTGGTTCCCGGTGTTAAGATACCCGTCAAATTCAAAGTCCCAGACTTTGAGAAGTACAAGGGGAACACCTGCCCGCTCAATCACCTGGTTATGTATGCCAGGAAAATGTCTACTCAAACGGATAATGATCAGCTACTGATTCATTATTTTCAGGATAGTTTGTCTGGTGCAGCTCTTCATTGGTATATGAGCCTTGATAGCGCAAACATCCGTTCCTTCAACGATCTTGGCGAAGCCTTCGTCAAGCAGTACAAATATAATGTTGATATGGCTCCTGACCGTGATCAACTTAGAGCCATGTCCCAGAAGGACAAAGAGACATTGAAAGAGTACGCCCAGAGATGGCGAGAGCTGGCGGCTCAGATTACTCCTCCGCTGGAGGAGAAGGAAATGACTAAGATCTTTCTGAAGACCCTTAGTTCATTTTATTATGAGCGGATGATTGCAAGTGCTCCCTCTGATTTCACCGAAATGGTGAACATGGGGATGCGATTGGAGGAAGGAGTCCGGGAAGGACGTTTGTCCAAAGATGAAGGCTCTTCTAAACGATATGGGGCGTTTAAGAAGAAAGATGGGGAGGCACATGCTGTGCAATCCCATATTAAACCTAGAAGACCCTCTGATAAGAGGAAGCCAGTGCGTCATCAGCATCAGGTGGCTAGTGTAGCACCTGTCTTCAAGGATAGTTATCAACATCAGCAACACAATCAACAACAATCTCCTCAACCTTATCATCAACAACAACATCGCCCTCAGCAGCAGGCCTACCAGCCTCGCAGTAGTAATCCAGCTGGTCAGAATTATGAGAGGAAGAAGATCACTTTCGATCCGATTCCTGTATCGTATGCAGAGCTGTATCCCTCTTTAATAGAGCGGAAACTGATTACTCCTAGGGATCCTCCGGCTATACCGGTTAACCCGCAGTGGTGGTATAAGCCTGATTTGCACTGTGTCTATCATTCTGGCGCTCCGGGCCACGATATAGAGAACTGCTTTCAGTTGAAGACTAAGGTTCAGGACCTTATGAGATGCGGTATATTGAGCTTCGAGGACTCAGGCCCCAATGTTAAGAAGAACCCATTGCCCGAGCATGGGAAGTCAGTTAACATGGTCCAGGGTTGCCCTGGCAAATACAAGGTCAGATATGTAAGCCATATTCGACAGTTATTGGTCGAGTTGCATCGGTTGCTGTGTGATTATAGTCATCTGGAGCACGACCATGACAAATGCCGTATCTGCTCCGTTAATAGATTGGGTTGCCGCCAAGTGCGAAAGGATTTTCAAGAGTTGCTAGACGATGGGACTATTGAGATTCTGCAGAACAGAAACGTTGATGAAGATGAACCTGAGGTGAATGTGATTTATCCGGTGTTCAAGATCCCAGAGCCCGTTGTTATCCGATATGATGGTAGCAAACAAAAGGTTTCTCCTTCTCTGGTCATCAAGCCCGCAGGCCCTGTGCCTTATTCTTCTGAGAAAGCGATTCCCTTTCGTTACAGTGTTGTTGCTGTTGAAGATGGGAAAGAAGTGTCGTTGCCTTCAACCTCTGTGGTAAATATTGCTGATGTGAGCGGGTTGACCCGTAGTGGTCATGTGTTTTCCGCACCTCCGAAACCTCATGTTGTTTCTGATTCCGCTGAGCGTCCGACTGGGACTGCAGTGAATGCTCCAAATCCGGCACCTGTTGCCAAACCCTCCTCTGTACAAAAGCCTCCTGCTTCTTCTGTTGGCCCTAGTGGCATTGTGAATGAAGAGTGTGATGAGATGCTGAAGCTCATCAAGAAGAGTGAGTACAATGTTGTAGATCAGCTTCTACAAACGCCGTCCAAGATCTCCTTGCTATCTTTGCTTCTGAATTCAGAGCCTCATAGGGAGGCTCTGCAGAAAGTATTGGATCTGGCTTATGTCGATCACGACGTCACAATTGAACAATTTGACAGTATTGTTGCAAACATCACTGCTTGCAACACTTTGAGTTTTTGTGACGCTGATCTCCCTGAGGAGGGAAGAGACCACAACATGGCTTTACATATTTCCCTGAACTGCAAGAACGACGCCATGTCCAACATGCTGGTGGACATTGGGTCATCTCTAAATGTATTGCCAAAAACCACTCTTTCGAGATTGTCATATCAGGGGCCTCCCATGAGGCAGAGTGGTGTTGTTGTGAAAGCTTTCGATGGGTCGCGCAAGACCGTGATTGGGGAAGTTGATCTCCCAATCAAGATTGGACCAAGCGATTTCCAAGTCACTTTTCAGGTTATGGATATCCACCCATCTTATAGCTGTCTCCTTGGTAGACCATGGATTCACGAGGTTGGCGCTGTGACATCCATCCTACACCAGAAGCTGAAATTCGTCAAGAATAAGAAACTGGTCGTGGTAGGGGGAGAAAAGGCTCTCCTGGTTAGCCACTTGTCTTCTTTCTCATATAATGATGCTGAGGATGAAGTTGGAACGCCTTTCCAAGATTTGTCTATAGCTGAGCCGATTGAGAAGAAGTCTCCTTCATTTGCTTTCTACCGTGATGCGAAACTGGCCATTGAATGTGGTGCAGTTGCTGGTTTAGGGAAGATGATTGAGCTTGAAGACAACAAGTCCCGAGCTGGCATTGGCTATTCTTCTGGGGCATTCAACGAGCAAGGGCTGTTCAAGAGTGGAGGTTTCATCCACGCCGATCAGACTGAAGAAACTGCTGCTATTCTGGAAGAGGATACAGAGGATTTGAGCAACTTTGTCATCCCTGGTGGTGTCTGCCACAATTGGGTCGCTGTGGATGTTCCTACGGTCATCCATAAGTCAGCGTAATTTATTCACTTTGTTCAAAAACCCTTCTCCCATGCCAAAAGGAGAAGTGAGGACATTGTTGGCATCATATATAAAATGATATTTCATTCAATTAATGCATTGTTAAACATTTGTTTTTCCATTTGTTTTCACTTTTTGCTTTTGCATGAAATCAGTAATCACAAAAAAAAACCCTAAAAACAAGAATAAAAGCAACCTTTTCATCTGCATAATGATTTGTTTGCTTAAATTCTAAAGCTTTTTATTATCCAAAATCATTATGCAGGTTGATTCTAAAACCCATTGAATATAATGATCCAACGCCATCTCCCAATTTTGAATTCCCTGTATTCGAGGCAGAGGAAGATGATGTTGAAGGGATTCCTGATGAGATTTCCCGTCTCCTTGAGCACGAGAAGAAGATCATTCAGCCGCATCTCGAGAATCTGGAAACAGTCAACTTGGGGTCTGAAGATTGTGTTCGTATGGTGAAGATTGGGGCACTCCTTGAAGAGTCTGTGAAGAAGGGGTTGATCAGATTGCTACGAGAATATTCCGATATCTTCGCTTGGTCGTATGAAGACATGCCAGGTCTAGATACAGATATTGTGCAACATTTCCTTCCTTTGAAGCCTGAGTGTGTGCCTGTGAAGCAGAAGCTCAGAAAAACTCATCCAGATATGGCAGTGAAGATCAAAGAGGAAGTTCAGAAGCAAATTGATGCGGGGTTTCTGGTGACTTCTACATATCCTCTATGGGTGGCCAACATTGTGCATGTGCCTAAGAAGGACGGAAAAGTCCGTATGTGTGTTGATTACAGAGATTTGAATAAAGCTAGTCCGAAAGATGATTTTCCTCTACCACACATTGATATATTGGTAGATAATACAGCTAAATTCAAAGTCTTCTCGTTTATGGACGGACTTTCCGGATATAACCAGATCAAGATGGCACCCGAGGATATGGAGAAGACAACATTCATCACACCTTGGGGAACATTCTGTTATCGAGTGATGCCCTTCGGTTTGAAGAACGCCGGAGCCACGTATCAACGTGCTATGACTACCTTGTTTCATGATATGATGCACAAGGAGATAGAGGTCTATGTCGATGACATGATTGCTAAGTCTAGAACGGAAGTTGAACATGTTGAACATTTGTTGAAGCTTTTTCAGCGCTTGAGGAAGTACAAGCTTCGTCTGAATCCGAACAAATGTACATTTGGAGTCCGTTCTGGTAAGTTGTTGGGTTTTGTTGTCAGCAAGAGAGGTATTGAGGTTGATCCTGCAAAGGTCAAAGCAATACAAGAGATGCCTGCGCCCTGTAAGACCCCAATTTTTTCCCTAAGATCCCTCATGGCATCATATCATATCATATCATTGCCTCAAGGATCATTGTGCACCTTTGCCTCCCTCCTAGTGGGTGGGTTATCATTGTGAGTGTGGTTCTTGATCACCAAGCATGTCTAGCATTTGTATATCATTGCTTTTCATTTGTTTACTAACCAAAAGTACAAAAATATTATCATCTAACCATGTTACTTGCAGATGAAGCAAACTAGGTCAAACAGTCAAATCATTCATTGAGCAATAGATGGTAGCCATTCTTGGAGAATTTGGGCACCATGATCATTCATCAAGAGTTCACATGAGTTGTGATATCATTTTGAATCAAGATCTCAAAAGAAAGAGGCTTGAAATTCATCAGAACATGGCTCAGTCAACCAAAACCCTAACAAAGTCAACTCTGGTCAACTGTGCATTTAATCAGGGATTTGAAGGTGTGAGATGGTTGGAAAGGTCTCATTCATGTACATACAAGCCTCATATAACATGTCAAACATCCATAGTGAAGGACTTGAGGTCAGACAAAAAGTTTCCTAAAATAGTAAAGACCTGTAATTTTCAATTGCCCAAAATGGAAAGTTCTTCCCCTCAAAATTACATGTCCAAGAAAGCTTCAAATAAACTTTTGTCCAACATGAAAGTTGAAGATCTTGCTCTCACCTTTCCAAAAAGTCCAAGAACACTCATTTCTCATGTGTGGTTGGCAAGTTATGATCAAATCATTTTCAGAAAAAGTTGAACTTCAAGGAGGCATAACTCTTGAACCATTTGGCCAAATTGGGTGATTCTTTTTTGAGCAAATCCCATTTGACATGAACTATCATGATCCATCATCACATTTCATCAAAAAGCATCACATAAAAAGGTCATTTTTCAAGTGAACCAATTAAGTTTTGGTGGGAAAAATAATGAATTTGAAAAGTACATGCAATTTTCATGCCAAATCAATTCAAATGATTTTCAAACAAAAAATTGGGTTTGCTTAAACATGAATTGCACTGTTCCATTGGTTCAAATGGAAAAAGGGGCATTTTGGCCAAATGACATAACATGAGCATCTCACTAATCCATTTCCAATTTGCTTAATCATGTTTAACAGTTGGATTAGTAGGTACTATAAGAGCCTAATCATAACAGAAAATCGAAATCCACAATCAGAATTTCAGATCCAAATCAAAAATCTCCAAAATTCTCTCAACTTTTCTCACACTTTTTTCACTTTGATTCATCAAATTTCACTGTGCTTCGTGCTTGTTCTTGTAGTGTTTATCATTGGCAGGTATAATTGGACAACTGTTGAAGGAGAATTGCGGAAGAACTTGGCTAAATCGCGACTGTTGGAACCTTGCTCATCCATGGCATTTTGAAGTTTCTTCATCATCAAGCACTGCTGAGCTAAGATTCCACTTGCATTCATCCTCTACAACATCATAGGCCATCTGTTTTTGCAATTGGAGGCTTGATTCGCACGAAAACCAGAGCTGCATCTCCAAGAGGTAGGAATTCAAACCTTCCAAATCTTGAAATTAGCATGTGGTTTAGGTAGATCTTGCAACATAGAACACACTGCAGCTTGAATCGTGCGTTTTCATTAAGTACTGATGAAGAAATCTTGATTTTAAGTTTGGACACCAAAACTTCTTTTGATCGAATCTCTTGCCATGCATAGAATTAGGATAAATCAAGGTTATATTGTTGATCTATGTTGAAAGACGAATCGATCCATGTATGATTTGCCAATTTCTGTGTGAATGTGTTCTTGATGATGATGAACATCAAGAACACGATGAATGTGTTCAAGTTTTGTTTCCAGATCTTCATTTGATCCGTTTGCTTGACCTTGCATGTGGTTCCCGTGTTTGTGCGCCATGCAGTGAATAACATTTCGCCACGTAATAATTGAAACGAAGCGTTTCAATGTGAGATGCGCTCAATTTAAATATGGCGTGTGTTCGATACTCCCTTACAGCATTCTCATATTTTCTTTTTGCACATCATTTCAATTGTCTTCCATGTTACATGTTGCCTTCTCATTCATTTTAATTTCTTTTCCACATTCAAAAATTGATAAATCAAAAAATACACATCCAAAATTCATGATTCTTTTTTTGATTTGTTCATCATCATGTCTATTATTTTATGGACAATTTTATTAAATTTGTGCACGGTTAGATTTTTAAAATGCTTAGGGTTTGTTTGTGTATATCATTCCTTGCACCATGCTCACATTTTCTTTCATGAAATCTTGATGCCTAATTGAAAATGGTTGAAATTTTGTATGCATGATCTTGACTCATTCCTGGTCATTTTGGTATATTGTTTGCTATTTTTGATTTTCTGGATTGGGAGATATGATGTGATCTTCATGAGTGTGACAATGTATGTCACACTATGTTATGTCCAACTTCTTGAATTTTGTTTCCATACTTGTGCTATGCCAATTGCCCTGGATTTTTGCATGCTAATACTTAGGGATGTCTTGTTTGCTGGTGATTTTTCCTGGAATTTTGGAATGCATTTTCTATTTGTTTGAGAATTTTCCATCTGTTTGGTCCATTGTGAACATTTTGGGAGTCATGATATCATATGTGTTGTGAAATTCTCATGCATTGTTGGATGACCTTGAAATTTGGCATGTGTATTGTAGACATCTTAAAGTGTATCATGGCTTTGGTTTCATTCATTTATCTTATGCCATTTCTGTTTTACACTTGCATAAAGTTGATGATTGTTTTGATGCCTTGTATGAGCTTGTATGAACATGCTTTGACTTGTTGATTTTGATTGACTGGCTTCCCTTTGTCCAAATGACATGAAATTTGGTGTGCTGCTCATTGAATGTGTTCTGTTTAAGCATGATTTTTCCTGGAATTTATTGAGCCATTTTGGTATTGATATGCTTGTGTTCATTCTGTTTACACCATTGAGTTCTCATCTTGCCTAGTTTGACATGATTTGCTTATGAAATGCAATTGATGAATAGTTTTGATATGAGACTAACTGGAGTTTCTTCTTATTTGATAAATCTTGATTTTGATCAAGTTTCATGTTCTGTTTTAAATATTTTCTCCTCCTTTGACCCTAGGCTTTGGCCTAAGGGTTCACTTCTCACATTTGAGTTGTTTTTTCAGGTTAAAGAAGCAATTGCTTTAAGGAGATTAATTCAAGTTGATTGATTTTGGTTTATTTGATTATCATGAACTAACTTGGTTTGTTTTGTAGGATGCTAACTCAATTGATTTGAGTTTGTGCTTTGCACATGTGGTTGATTGTGTTGACTATTGGTTCATAACTTGTCTGTTTTGACTTTGTGATTGGTATACTGATTATATTTGATTGATTTCAGGTACCATAGTTGCTTTAGTTCCTTTGAGAACTTGCTATTGCTTTGCTTTGCTTAAGCATTGAGGTAGACTCTCTTGTCTCCATGTAGTCTGGAAGACCTGGCTTGTTACTTAGCCAGGCAACTGTCTGAAGTCCTCCCTAAGAGGCAATGTTTGTGATTGTTTAACTTTGTCCCCAAGCAGGAAAAGACCTCATATGAGGCAATTGGTAGATAGAAGAGATATGTAGCCTATCTCCTACTATTCTGTGAGTCACTCACCTTGCTCACACCACATGTGTTGATGCATAGTGAGTAAAAAGCCCAAGATCTATCGAGTCTTTAACTTGTGGAGAGAGTTCCATCTTTCTGAACTCCCACACCTTCTGATATTCAATGCTCTCCCTGATCAGGGATAAGAGTGATGAGGAACACCCCTCATATCCTTTCATCTGCTTCACCTTGGCTCTCAATGTCAAGGTTAAGAGCACCATTTACCCTATTCCAGTTGACTTTTAAGTCTAACCCTTTGATTGAGCCTAATTGTTTGGTTATAGTGGGTGCTAAATGACTTTGTTCGTTTGATTGATTGCTTCATATGTACATGTTTGCTTGCATACCTTTGTGCATTTATCATCATTAATTGTTCATTAGTGCATGATCATCATTTCATACCCTTGTGGTTTGTTTGAGTTTACCCTTTGAGGACAACTATAAGTCCATTCATTGGCCATTGTTCCTATGATTTGGAAGGGATAAAGTGTAAGACCATTTCATCTGGCTACTTATGTCCATTGCTTGTTTGTTTGTTGTATGTGAGGATGCAAGTGTAAGACCATGTTGTTGCCGTTTGTTATTCCTATGATCATCTGTTGGAGGTTAGAGTAAGCCCAGATAGATTGGCATCTGACATCCACTTTCTTGTTCGTGATTGCTTTGTGAGGATGCAATTGTAAGACCATGTTGTTGGCATTTGTACTCCTATGATCATCCTTTGGAGGTTGGTATAAGTCCAGATAGATTGGCATCCGACATCCAAGTTTTGTTTTACTTTAGGAGATTGGTGTAAATCCATTTATTGGTATCCGATATCCGCTTTTGCTTTGTGAGATTGGAGTAAGACCATTTATTGGCTTCCGGTATCATGGTTTTGTTTTAGGAGATTGGTGTAAACCCATTTATTGGTATCCGGTATCCGCTTTTGTTTGTGAGATTGGTATAAGTCCATTCATGGCATCCGGTATCACCTTGCTTTCTTTGCTTGCTCATTGCTTATTCCTAAGGACACACTTGAATCATCTTCTATATGATCTCAAGAGGTGAACCTTTCTAAGAAGTTTTACATTCCACTATCCATACCCTCTTTGTCCTAAACCTTTTCACACTTTGCATTCAAAAAACTTTGACTTGTTGTGCAAACATCTTCATGTCTTTTCAAGTTAGAAACCTGGACCCTAAGTCCTTGACTTTTCAAACTTCATTTCATAACACTTCTTTGAATCAATCTTAATCATACCTTGACCATATTTTGTGAATACTCATAATCAATTAACTTCACCCATTTAATTGTTTTGGCTTCGTCCATTGTTAATATGTTTTCGTGCATTAGCCTTAGGTTTCAATTACCATAGCGGTTGATGTAAATCTTACCTTATCCTTAGTGAGTTGATTGTAAGTCATCCATACTTATTATAGGGTTAACCCCTCACTAGTATGTTGAAGTCGTTCTCGCATGGTGGATTGTTGATTCGGGTTGAGTTTTCTCCCATTGGTAATGAAAAGCCTCAGTGCTTGTGTTTTAAAATGAACTCACTAATTTTTGGAAATCTTTTAGCCGAACTACGGCGTTTTGATCCTTACCTTTGATGGAAGGTACGTAGGCAACGGGTGTCGCATCCGCGAAAAACAACCGGCGGGCTGAAACAAAAAAACAACACAGAGCCGCCACTGCGCGTTATTTATCCCAAGATAGGGAAAGGAAACGCTCAGAGAAACCTGGAAAAAGCATGGTCTCGCGACCAAAGAGAAAGGGTAAGGGAGTCGGTTACGCAAGGGGAAGGTATTAGCACCCCTCACGTCCGTCGTACTCGACGGGATCCACGCTCTAAGAAAAGAAAAGGTTGCTAAAACACCACACACACACGCTCACCGAAGACAACACAAGTGGGGTTAAGAGGAAGAGAGCTCGATAGGACGTCGCATCCTATGCCTACGTATCTCGTCTGGAACGAGAATCAGAGCTGCCGTAGTTCGGCTCACGCACGCCAAACAAGCAGACACAAACACAGGCAAACATGGAGCCTGAATGCCAATCACTGGACTTACATCAGCATCCGAACCAAAACACACACAAAAGGGCAAACGTGGAGCCCGACCGCCAATCACTGGACTTACGTCGGCATCCGAACCAAACACACACAAGAAGATAACAAGCAAACACACACAAAAAGAAAAAAAGTGCCCGGAGAGACCTCGCACGGTCTCCTGCCTACATACCTCGTCTGGAACGAGGATCAGGGCGATGTAGTTCCCCTGAAAGGGAAAGAAATCCTAGCCAGAAACCAAGGGAAGACACACTACCAGGGAGCTGTACTCGAGCCTAGTGTTATCATGCATCATTGCCCTATGTTGTGGTTTCTACCTACTTGCGCAACAACAAGCTAATCCTATCCAGGAAGAAAGCAAGCATGCAAGCATCAAACAAAATAAAACAAACATTTCAAACAAATATTCACAAAGCACACACTATATCCAGTCAAGTGAGGCTCAAACAAGGGTTTGACTGCCGAAGCAAGTCATCTGTACAAGGTAGTGTTCGCTCTTAACCTTGCCATTGAGGGGCTAAGGTGAAGCAGATGAAAGGTGAGTGAAGATCAGACTTCACAGCTCTTATCCCTGTCCAGGGAGAGCTTCAGACAAAGGAGCGTGGGTCCAGAATGGAGGGATCCTTCTACGCTCGAAGACTCTGACTCGACTGTACAAAGTACAAGATCTTGGGTTTATGTCCCAATGCATCAACACAGTGGTGTGAGCAGAGGGACGACTCAACAGAATAGCGGGGGATAGATTGCATATCCCTTGGGTTCCGCCAATTGCCTCATAGAGGTCTTCACCTGCTTGGCACAAAAGTAAACAATCACAAACATCGCCTCTTAAGGAGGACTTCAGACAGTTGCCTGGCCAAGTAACAGGCCAGGTCTTCCAGACTACATGAAGTATAGAGAGTCTACCTCAACTGGTTTATACAACCAAGCAGCAGCAAGCAAGTTCTTAAAGAACTGTACGTGACTAAATGTATCTGAAATCAATCAAGTATCATCAGTACTCAGACAAACCAACAATAAACAGCAAAAGTCAATCTATACAGACAACACAAGTTAATGCACATAAGTGCAAGCCATGAGCTCAAGCTCAAGCATCAAACCTACAACACAAAGCCAATGTTAGTTCACAGCATCAAACAATCTCAATTTACAACTTGAATTTCTCTCCTTAAGCCTTTTGCACTTTTAATCTTGAAAATCCAAGCCAAATGTGAGAAACTAGACCACTAGGCCAAGCCTAGGGTCCAAAGGGATGAAAAAAATCAAAACAGCAAGTACAAACCAACCAAAATCACATTCAAACAAATTAAAAGCAAATGCAATTGGTCCCATGCTCATATCAATCACCATTATCATTTCATGCACAATTTAACATCAATCATGCAATTTGCCACTTCAAAAGTCCAAACAGAACTATCTCAATCAAAAGCATATCAAAACAATTCAATTAATTCCACAAAAATTCACACCTAAACAGGACCCATTCAATGTATAGCATGTCAATTTTCAGCTCAATTGGACAAAAGAAAGTAGGTCAATGAAAATCAATAAGTCCAGACACATTTATACAAGCCAAAACAAGGCATCCAAACAAGCATTAACTTCCATAAATCATAAAACAGTGACAACAATTAAGAAATGAATGGGATCAAAACCATGATGTCCTATAATGTGTCTACAATGCTCACACCAAATTTCATCTTCATCCAATACCATATGAGAATTTCACAAGCAAAATGCCAACATGTGTCACACAATGTCACAAAATGAGCATACAGAGAAGAAAATTATCAATCAATTAGAAAACTCCATCAAATATTCCAGCAAAAATCACATGTAATCTTGACATATCAATGATCATCCACACAAAATTTCAGCTCAAATCAACATTCCTAAGCCAGGCAAATAAAATCATAAAGTTGACCTAGCTTGGTGTGACACAAATTGTCACACCTCTTTTAAAAAGATCATATCTCCATCACCAAGTATCCAAAAATCACAAACTCTACATGAAAATCACCATCAATGAGTCCAGAACAAGCATAAAACCCTAGGTCAATTAATTTTCCACACGTGCAAAAAATTCACAAAAATCATAATCAAATTCTACATATCATCATGAGAACAATGCAAAAATTCTCACAAAATTTGGATGCAAAATGAGTGAGATATGAATTTTCTAAGTTATGGCATCAAAATGAAATAACCAAAAGAAAAAGAAATGAAATAATAATAAATAATTAAATCCAGTGGCAATTTCGTAATATTTAAGCGCCAGCACCAAACGACGGCGTTTCAATTTAATGTGTTGCCAGCGTTCTATTGGACCAAACAGGCGGGTAACATGAATTTGAACCAGGAAAGGAAAAAATAAGATCAAACACACTATTCCCTTCGTTCTTCACCAAGAACTCTTCAAATTTTTCCAGATTTCGCCAAGAACACTTTTCAACGAAACGCAACAATCCATACATCAACGTGACCGTCCTTCAACAAGGATTCAAGATATGCAACTATTTTCTCCTAATTCCTAACACAGCCACGGGATCGAACGATTAAAGTTTCACATCCAAACATTCAACTCACGATATCTCTCTCCACACTCAATCAATTCACAAACCAAGCATATCATGTTAATCTATGTTGAATGATCTTTCTAAACCCTAGCATAGTTTGAACAATAATGAGATTCGAAAATTAACCTTAGATTGATGGCAGTTGTTGATCAGCTTGTTTCCACGCGTGATTTTCCAAAACAAATGAAGATGAAGGTTGAGGAAGTTGAGTAGAACAGCTAGCTCGATCCAAGGTTGCTCCAGGAGTGAGAATTCTCAATTTGCCATTGTTATGCTCAACATGAACAGTCACGATTTTGAAACTTTCTTGCAACAATTCCTCAAAACAGTTGGAGCTTATGGTTCATGGAATATGCATCAAAAAGAATTTTGCAATTTCGTTGAGAATTGGTGAAGATTGGATCCAAAAAGTTTGATGAAGTTCTTGATGAATTTGGAGAAAATGGAGGGAAAGTTAGTTAGATTTCTTGTGAATTGTGAGTATGATCAACATTCTGTTATGATTAGCATCTTATACTTCACCTTAATCATCCTCTTAATCACAAATTAGCAAAAATGAGTTTAATTAGTGTAATGTGAAACTTAAGTGCAAGTCCAAAAATGCCCTTGCCAAATATTACACCATGACAGCTCATGACAGCTCAAACATCTTCTAAATGTCATTTGGAGTGTGTTGCAAAAAGTCCCATTCCAAAATTCCATGTATTTCTCAACTTGGACCATTTTGCCCTTGGATTTTAATTGTTGCACTTGAAAATTGACCTTTTGCATTGACCATTTTTGATGAATTTTGATTATGCACCATGAAAGTACATGTGAAATGGGGTTTGCTCATAAAAAGATCATCCATTTGGACATTCCATGTGAAAGTTATGCCACTTTGATTATAGGCATTTTTTGAAAATGAATGGACCATAACTTGTCAACCATACATGGGAATTTCAAGTTCTTTGACTTTTTGGAAAGGTGAGAACAAGATCTACAACTTTCATGTCGGACAAATTTCCATTTGAAGCCTTTTTGGACATGTAATTTTGTGATGAAAAACTTTCCATTTTTGGAAACTTCCATTACAAGTCACTTTCCATTTTTGGCAATTTTTGTCCTGACCTTATTTTCTTCATTTTTTGAGCTTTGACATGTCAAATGAAACTTGTTTCAACATGAATGAAGTGTATCCCACTCTCTCCCACCTCCAAATCCATAAAATCAAGCACAGTTGACCACAATTGACTTTTTCAACTGATAGATGAATTTGGTAATGCACTGATCAACCTGAGCCCCAAATCTCTGATGAAATAGCTCAATGGTGAAACCCTAGCCTCAATAAGCTCAACACAATCATGAAATGATCCCCATATCCATCATAGACCCCATCTCCTTGCTATGCCCTGATTGGCCCAATGCAACTGATTAGGGTTGACTAGTGGTCAAAACCCTAATCTCAAGGAATGTGCTCCAACACTTGAATCTTCTGATGATAACAAGACCATGATGATGATGATGTATCATTGCCATCAAGAGGTAGATCCATCTCCTTGAGAACTATGAAACCCTAATTGGGACTTCCATCCTCAAATGATTAATGACCAGTCCAATGAAACCCTAGCTTGCACATAACCTCTTCATCTTCTGATCAAGACTTAGGAGGATAACTTGCACAATGTAACCACATGATATGCAATATGCAATGCCTAATGACCAAAAAAAATGATATGCAATATGTTAAGCTAGTCCCAAGAGAGGAGGGCAAATTTTGAGGTGTTACAGCTGCCCCTATTCAATCCACTGTGAACCTGTCGATATGAATAGCCTCGGCTTTCAGATGATCAGGATGAAGAGTGATTGAATACCAAGAACAGACGAACAATTTGCACTCTTATGGGAAAATAATTAACAACGCCTGTCAGCATCGGCGAAGAATCACAATCTTGAAACCAAAATCCGTCTGGTACGGAGAAAGTCGGCCTGATCACCGAAACAACAACGTCGACCTAGATACCAAAATAAATGGTAACACAGGGATAACTATGGCCTGAACACCACATCCGCTCGGGATTATTATTCTCTCTTCTTTTGCTTTTCTTGAACCCCGCAATTTTTCTTCTTTGCTCTTCTTTTCATTTTCTTGAACCCCGAAATTTTTCTCTACGCAAATGATCCTCAGATCACTGCATTTGAACCCCGTTCTCCTGTTTGCCAAAATAATGAACCCCATTCTCCGGTTTGAACCCCAGTCGCCTGACGATAACTTGCGATCGCCATTGTGAACCCCGATCTCCAGAAAATGTCGCAACATTTCCCTTTCTCCATTTGGACCCCGCTCTCCAGAAAATGCCTCAACATTTCCCTTTCTCCGTTTGAACCCCAATCTCCCATCTCTCGTGATAATTCCGCTGGCAACGACGGAAATAACACCAAACCACTCTGAGGGCGACATATCAGAGGGTACACCTTCACAAAAGGAAGGTAACATGTGCATCTCTTCATCCGAAGACACCTATAACGACCTCTGTTGGCCTCAGCCAAAGTCTAAGGTGACACATGAACAGAAGATAATCCTGAGGACCTCATCCTGGATATAATCTCCAACTCCAATCTCCATATGAACCCCAGAAAATGCCTCAACACTTCCTTTTCTCCATTTGAACCCCGATCTCCAGGAAATGTCTCAACATTTCCCTTTCTCCATTTGAACCCCGCTCTCCAGAAAATGTCTCAACATTTCCCTTTCTCCATTTGAACCCCGCTCTCCAGAAAATGTCTCAACATTTCCTTTTCTCCAATTGAACCCCGATAGTTGCACTGATCGCGTAACGTCTTTCGATTTCACTCCCATCTCCGTTCGACGGAATAAGCTTCATCCAGTATCGCACTACTGGGGAATATTGCTGACCTGACATCATAATGCTAAACTCCTCAGAGTAACACCTTCACCTTCGAGCAAAACCACCTCTCAAGTGGTAACCACGGCTTGAATCGCGTTGATCACGTAACCTTTCCATCTCTGTCCGACGGAAAAGTCTCCTCCAGTATCGCACTACTGGAGAACACCTCTGATTAGAAATCCTGATGCTAGACTCCTCGGAGTAACACCTTCCAACTGCTGTCTCGCACGACAGAAACTTCCTCCAGTATCGCACTACTGGGGTACCTTGGATTAAAATCATGAGGCTAAACTCCTCGGAGTAACCTCTTCATCTTCGAGCAAAACCACTTCCCAAACGAATACCACAGCTTGAGACTAGCTTATGCTTGCAATGATGAATGACTTTTTCTGCGTAATGCTCCAAAATTATGGAAATGCTACGCGATTTATTTTTCTATGCAACATGCTATGCTTATTCTACATGATGAATGCATAAAAAGTATCCCCCTCAAGGGACTCTCCTGAGGAGCACGAGACACTCTGATGAGGAACTCGTCAACACTCCGCTCTCCACCCCGCTGGGGAATAGCACTGCTGCTGGGAAAAGGCAACCCTCGCTGGGGAAGAACTTCTTTTGCACCCAATCCGCTCGGGAAACTGCTGGGGATTAGCACCACCAACTTTGTGGGGATACAACAATCTTCGACTTGCCGAGGATACAAATCTCGACTCTGCTTCGAGAAACCCTCACAGATACCTGACGACTTCACTGGGGAAATGCTCACAGATACTCTGCTGGGAAACAGCCACCTCCAGGCCTGGCAACTGGGGAAGCACCAATCTGACACCTGCTGGGGATAACCATCCTGACCCTGCTAGGGAAGCGAATGCCACTCCGCTGGGGATTACCAATGCAATCCATAGGTAGAATCAACCCAGCTGGGGATGCAAATATCAGTCCGCTACGGAAACTCATCCAATCCACTGGTAGGATGAACACTGCTGGAGATATATTTCATTGAAACCCGCTCCACTCGGGGATAGCAACCTTCGGGCCTGGCTGCTGAGGAAACACCGTTTTAAACAGAGCCGGGAATAATCATCATGACTCAGCTAGGGGATCCACAGACCTTGGATCTGCTGGGGAGTTAGTCCTCTAATTCTGCTTGGGGATATAGCTGGGGAAATGAGAAAAGTTGGTACAGAACACCCGTCGACTCGTCGAACCACGGTATCCGCCTCCCAATCTCGTATCAGCTTTCCACTTTTGAGAACTCCCAGACTTGTCTGGACCTTTTCTGCTCCATCATCTTGTATTCCCAATCGCTCCGCGCTCGACGGAGAGCGAACTCCTGGGGATTATACATACTTTCAATTTTCCGACTTTGAAGAGTCTTCTTGATTAATTCCAAGGGTCGTCGTACGTCTCGACGTCTTCTCATCGCTTCTCTACCCATTCATTCGTCTCTAATTGGACTCCGCGGGGAATTTCTACAGACTTTCCAATCTTCCGATTTTGAAGAGTCTTCTTGATTAAAATCAAGGATCGTCGTACGTCTCGACGTCTTCTCGTCATCCCTTCATATTCTTTCGTCCGTCCCTCGTCCCTGATTGGACTCCATAGGGATTTGCTTTCAACAGCTTCCACACCACAACCTGCAAGTGAGTGAAAAATATCTAACAGTTCCTGCAAAACAGATCGTTAGATAAAACCGTGCCCCAGGCGTGTCAAGATTTCAACACTTGGGTCACTCAACCTTCCAAATAAGATTTCAAGCTTTCAATCTTATAAACATGCATTGGAAGGGACCTATATGTCTTAAAATGCAAGATCCTTTATCGCAAACAATTGGATGTTTTTGCAATCAAAGCGGTAATGAAAACAAAAAACAAAATCATTTGACTGAATATGCATTTTATTGATTGAAAAAGTGTGGCTCAAATCGAGCAATACAAAGGAAGCAATTCCTGAAAAGAGGTAATTGCGCACAAAAGGAAAAATCTATCCTAATGGCAATGTGAAACCCGTAATCTCATCGAGTTCCAACTCGGTTACACCCCATATGTCCTCAGACTCTCCGTGCTTTCTGCCTTCTGAACAAGACGTTTCTGATTGATCCCCACCGGGTATTATCCATGATGCTTTAACCAAAGCCCAAACGATCATGCTGGACGCAGTTGTTCGTTTCAATCCCTCTTTTGCCTGGACCGCCCTTTCGGGTTTTCGGTCCACCGGGATACCCCTTTTTGCCCAAGTCGCCTTTTCAGGTTTTCGACTTGCCGGGTGTACATTTTTTCATTCTATCCCTACTTTTTGCCCGAACCTTTCTTTCTGTTTTTTGGTTCGCCAGGATGCCCATTTTTGCCTAGACTATTTTATTCTTTTCGTCCAGCGGGTCTATTTACACGAAGTATTTTTTAACTGCGTCCGCATTCACAGGGGATGGAAAATCCTCGCCATCCATGGTCGTTAACAACAAGGCTCCGCCAGAGAAAACCTTCTTGACCACGAATGGACCTTCATAATTCGGTGTCCATTTGCCCCTTCGATCGTTTTGAGGAGGAAGGATCCTTTTCAGCACCATATCACCTACGTGATATACACGAGGTCGTACCTTCTTGTCAAAGGCACGCTTCATCCTTTGTTGGTACAACTGCCCATGACAAATGGCTGCCAGCCTCTTCTCTTCTATCAGGCTTAACTCTTCATACCGGGTCCTTACCCATTCAGCCTCTTGCAATTTCACGTCCATCAGGACTCTCAAAGAGGGAATCTGAACTTCAACAGGTAATACAGCCTCCATTCCATACACAGCAAGAAAGGCTTTGCCCCAGTAGACACACGCACCGAAAATCGATACCCAGGATACAAGCTTCCTACTCAATCACACCGCGGTGCATTCAAACGTTATCCGGGAAACGAAGGGAACATGGGATCCCTTTGGCGTAACCAAAGCACTAACTCGTCCACATTAACCCCATCAGACATCAAAACCCGTTCGGATTTGGGGTCGGGCCCCTCCTCCGGGATCGGTTACTCTCAATCTTTCGATTAGAGTACCTCGAGATGTCCTCATCAGGTAACTCAAACTTCCTCGGTTGATAATCCTCAATAGGTTGCTGAGCGAGGTAATCGGACAATACACTCCCCTCGATTGCTTTCTGAGAGGTATATCGAATATCGTATTCAATCAAAATCATTGGCCCTTTCGCAACTCGTCCGGTCATTGCTGGCTTTTTCAGAAATCTACCTGATCAGATCCATCTTGAAATCCACAAAGTGGTATGAACCAGCATATACTGTCTCAGTCGGCGAGCAGCCTATGCCAAAGTACATCAAGTTTTCTCGAGCAGTGAGTGTATTGTTTCACAGTCGATAAACTTTTTGCTTAGGTAAATTGCCTGCTCTTTTCGACAAGACTCGTCATGCTGACCCAATACACCTCGCAGACCCCTCGAAGGCTGTCAAGTACCAGATTAACAATCGCTCCTTCCACAGAAGGTATCAGAATCAGAGGTTCCTGCAACTTATTCTTTTATTTTCAATGCCCCTTGGCAATCATTATTTCACCTGACCGTTTGATCTTTTCTGTTCTTGAATGGGTTCCCACATGGCTGTTAGGTGAGATGTGAACCATGACATGTAGTTCAATCTACCCAGGAGACCACGAACCTCTTTCTTTATTCTCGGTTCAGGCATTTTTCTCTTTTTTTCCTCTTTTTTTTTTAAGCAGGATCAACCTCGGATTCCTCTCTGACAATAAACCCCAACATCTTACCGGACCGCACTCTGATAGTGCACTTATCTGAATTCAACCTCAGTTTGAATCGTCTCAACCGGTCAAACGACTTGCCCCGGTCTGCCAGATGCCCCTCTCCGGTTTGGGACTTTGCTATCATGTCATAGCATAGCATTCAACTTCATGATGAATCATATCATGAAACAAAGTCACCATGGCTCTCTGATACAGGCACTGGCGTTCTGCTTCTTTAGAGGACAATCTTCTCTCCATGGCAGCTTGTGCACAACGACATCGGTATCCGACCCTGGCATATCCTGACATGACCAGGCGAAGGTATCCACATGTCCCTTCAACAGGACTACCATTCTGCTCCCGACTCGCCTCTGAAGCGGCCCCAATTTTTTTTCCTGACCTCGGCGGCGCTTGGAATAACAATCTCAACCCGCTTCACGTGCGGCTGAATCACCTTCTCCTCTTGTTTTGACAACCTGGCTAATTCCAGCAGATCACAATCTTCTTCGCCTTCTTCTTCGGCATGATAGATCGGTTTGTCGAAGTCATATGAGGTGTAACCAAATCGTTATCAATGAGATCCGGAGAATTATTTTGTTTCGATATCGGAACGAGACAAATCAAAAGGGGAAAAATGAAAATAAACATTGCCATTTTTATTTGTTTTTAAACTGCAAAAATAAATGAAAAACAGGGAACACCGCTTTTTGACTGAAAAACATCCATTTATTAATGATGCAGAAATGTTGCAAATTATGAACATGAGGTGGCCCTTACAATGAACCATTACGTTTCGGGCAAAACGTATGGCTTTCATGCAAACAGTATTGAGAAACAAGAAATATTACTCTTCCGGATGAGTGACAGTGCTGATCTTTTTAGGCCTTCCAGTTCCCTGGTACGCACGATTTTATCCACGACTCCAGCTCACGGTCGCTGTCAGACCCTTCTCTTACCGCATAGGCGTGATCTGAATCTAGCATTCCAGCACTGACAAAGGTGAACGACGGACGACGTCCTCTGTTCTGCTCAGACGAGTCTTGACCTGGATGATAACCAATCCCAAACATATCCGCCTTTACCACAATGCCTATGATCTGTCCCCAGCCTGGGATCCCTCCATTTCTCACCACTTCCAATGCCTGCTTGTAAGAAGAAATGGACGGCTTTTTCTCTTTCTCAACCCCAATGGCATTTTCCACCTTGACGGTTTCAGCTGCCAGACTGGATGTTTTACATCTCACATCGTCCATTTCTACTTTCATCTTTCTCTGGACCGATTCCCCAATTACTACATACCCCTTTGTAGCGATGGCCGCACAACAATCATCAACACGAGGGAAAGCTCCATTTTTCATCGGGCGTTTTGGGACCACAGACATGGGCATTCTTAACTGATCCTTCTCAGTCACCTCTATCCCTTTCTTGTCCTTCGACATCATTTCCACTTTTACAGGACCATGCCTCGTCACGGGGTTAGCACTATCATTTGTCGTCGGTGCAAAGCTGATTGCCTTAGAATCCACCAAGTCCTGGACCACATGCTTAAAAGCTTTGCAATCCTCAACATGATGTCCAGGTGCCCCAGCATGGAACTCACACCCGACATTCTCATCATAACTGGCAACCCTCTGATCCGGTTTCCCTGGAATCAATGTCCTCGGCTGTACCCACCCAATATCCTTCAACCTTTTAAACAGAGAGGCGTAAGTCACGGGCGACTTATTGAAATGACGATCTGTCGTCCTCCTTCTCACTTAGCCCACTGCTCTTTGTGTCCTCTATTGAGGTGACTGTTGCCGCTGTGGTGCAGGTGAATCACCAACAGGAATGGTTACGGTGGCAGCATAAGGGTGGTAACGATCCTTACCGTATTCTCTTTTAGTCTGCGCACCACCTGATTCAACTTCCTTCTCAAGATGACCATTGCCAGAGGGCTTCTTTGCTACAGAGCCAGAGGGATTTGTTACTTCGAATGACGGAGCCTTTCCCTGAACTTTCTCCTTGATCATCCAGCCCTCAATCCTTTCCAATCTCTTGCACAACACTGAACAAATCCCTCACCATCTCTTTCAGTTCGAGGATGTCGGCGTTGGAAAGATCCATCAGTTTGGATTTGTTGCCCCCAGCAGGATATCTGAGCAAACGAGCTATGCGCCCCGGTTGACACCTACAAAACAGCAAATGGGTTAATATGCATGAATGCAACATCTATCCATATGAGGAAGATTCCGTCCTTTGATTCTGGTTTCATCGAGACGGAAAATATTTCACCAATAACATTCTGACATCCGGATATCTCTCAACCAGATTCTCAATCCATAATACTCCCCGTATGGCTAGATGTAGGTTTGATGCAGATGAATGCAAAATGAGAATGATGCAGATGTATGAATTGCAATGCATTGTGCCATCCTCCAAGTCCTCTGATCATTTGTTGCTCTGAATCACAGCCCTGATCTCTGAACCGATCACAACCATCTGAGGTACTGATTCACCATAAATCCAACTCAAAGGTTCCGAAATAAACGGAACTGACTGATACACCATCATCATCACCAAACAATCTCTGAGCAGATACCCAATAATCTTTGAATCGGCCCGGGGAATCCTGAAATAAACGAATCCCCACTAATAAATAACTCGGACAGCACTCCGGCGTCTCGGAAACAAATGGCCATAAATCCGACTTATAAATAGGACCCTGATCAACGGAACCAATAGTCACCATCAAAGTCACCAACAGAACATGCATCTGTAAGAATCACCCTCCCCTCACAGGTAAATTCTAATCAGGTCACCCTAAGGCGGATAATAGTCTCGACAATCGGGCAAAGATACTCAATGGGTTTGCCCTTTCGGGTGTGCCATTGTAGCTCTCCTGAGATCGTCTAAACCAAAGATCCGGGAATGATCGGCCACCGGAGTCAATAGCTCAGAAGAGATAACTAAACCAAAGTGGAGTATTCCACAATGGAAAACTCTTCAATGAACCTCGTCCGGCTTGTGGTATGTCACGTTGCAACAATATACTAATATAGCAAATGAGGAACGTGAGACCACACTAATCCTACGTGTATACTCGGGCCTGGGTTTTAGCCCCACTCAGAACACCCACCCCAAAACAGAGGAATCACCTGCACAGAGGACGGCAACAACATGATAGTATGATGCATGCAAATATTTATGCAAATATATATGGTCAGAATAATAAATGCAATAAATAACACAACACAAGCAACCTAAACTATCCTAGAACGCTAGGAGAGACTCGCTTAGGGAAGATGGACCAGCACAGGTCAACATCTTGATGCTTCCCCAGCAGAGTCGCCAGCTGTCGCATCCGCGAAAAACAACCGGCGGGCTGAAACAAAAAAACAACACAGAGCCGCCACTGCGCATTATTTATCCCAAGATAGGGAAAGGAAACGCTCAGAGAAACCTGGAAAAAGCATGGTCTCGCGACCAAAGAGAAAGGGTAAGGGAGTCGGTTACGCAAGGGGAAGGTATTAGCACCCCTCACGTCCGTCGTACTCGACGGGATCCACGCTCTAAGAAAAGAAAAGGTTGCTAAAACACCACACACACACGCTCACCGAAGACAACACAGGTGGGGTTAAGAGGAAGAGAGCTCGATAGGACGTCGCATCCTATGCCTACGTATCTCGTCTGGAACGAGAATCAGAGCTGCCGTAGTTCGGCTCACGCACGCCAAACAAGCAAACACAAACACAGGAAAACATGGAGCCTGAATGCCAATCACTGGACTTACATCAGCATCCGAACCAAAACACACACAAAAGGGCAAACGTGGAGCCCGACCGCCAATCACTGGACTTACGTCGGCATCCGAACCAAACACACACAAGAAGATAACAAGCAAACACACACAAAAAGAAAAAAAGTGCCCGGAGAGACCTCGCACGGTCTCCTGCCTACATACCTCGTCTGGAACGAGGATCAGGGCGATGTAGTTCCCCTGAAAGGGAAAGAAATCCTAGCCAGAAACCAAGGGAAGACACACTACCAGGGAGCTGTACTCGAGCCTAGTGTTATCATGCATCATTGCCCTATGTTGTGGTTTCTACCTACTTGCGCAACAGCAAGCTAATCCTATCCAGGAAGAAAGCAAGCATGCAAGCATCAAACAAAATAAAACAAACATTTCAAACAAATATTCACAAAGCACACACTATATCCAGTCAAGTGAGGCTCAAACAAGGGTTTGACTGCCGAAGCAAGTCATCTGTACAAGGTAGTGTTCGCTCTTAACCTTGCCATTGAGGGGCTAAGGTGAAGCAGATGAAAGGTGAGTGAAGATCAGACTTCAGAACTCTTATCCCTGTTCAGGGAGAGCTTCAGACAAAGGAGCGTGGGTCCAGAATGGAGGGACCCTTCTACGCTCGAAGACTTTGACTCGACTGTACAAAGTACAAGATCTTGGGTTTGTGTCCCAATGCATCAACACAGTGGTGTGAGCAGAGGGACGACTCAACAGAATAGCGGGGGATAGATTGCATATCCCTTGGGTTCCGCCAATTGCCTCATAGAGGTCTTCACCTGCTTGGCATAAAAGTAAACAATCACAAACATCGCCTCTTAAGGAGGACTTCAGACAGTTGCCTGGCCAAGTAACAGGCCAGGTCTTCCAGACTACATGAAGTATAGAGAGTCTACCTCAACTGGTTTATACAACCAAGCAGCAGCAAGCAAGTTCTTAAAGAATTGTACGCGACTAAATGTACCTGAAATCAATCAAGTATCATCAGTACTCAGACAAACCAACAATAAACAGCAAAAGTCAATCTATACAAACAACACAAGTTAATGCACATAAGTGTAAGCCATGAGCTCAAGCTCAAGCATCAAACCTACAACACAAAGCCAATGTTAGTTCACAACATCAAACAATCTCAATTTACAACTTGAATTTCTCTCCTTAAGCCTTTTGCACTTTTAATCCTGAAAATCCAAGCCAAATGTGAGAAACTAGACCACTAGGCCAAGCCTAGGGTCCAAAGGGATGAAAAAAATCAAAACAGCAAGTACAAACCAACCAAAATCACATTCAAACAAATTAAAAGCAAATGCAATTGGTCCCATGCTCATATCAATCACCATTATCATTTCATGCACAATTTAACATCAATCATGCAATTTGCCACTTCAAAAGTCCAAACAGAACTATCTCAATCAAACGCATATCAAAACAATTCAATTAATTCCACAAAAATTCACACCTAAACAGGACCCATTCAATGTATAGCATGTCAATTTTCAGCTCAATTGGACAAAAGAAAGTAGGTCAATGAAAATCAATAAGTCCAGACACATTTATACAAGCCAAAACAAGGCATCCAAACAAGCATTAACTTCCATAAATCATAAAACAGTGACAACAATTAAGAAATGAATGGGATCAAATCCATGATGTCGTATAATGTGTTTACAATGCTCACACCAAATTTCATCTTCATCCAATACCATATGAGAATTTCACAAGCAAAATGCCAACATGTGTCACACAATGTCACAAAATGAGCATACAGAGAAGAAAATTATCAATCAATTAGAAAACTCCATCAAAAATTCCAGCAAAAATCACATGTAATCTTGACATATCAATGATCATCCACACAAAATTTCAGATCAAATCAACATTCCTAAGCCAGGCAAATAAAATCAGAAAGTTGACCTAGCTTGGTGTGACACAAATTGTCACACCTCTATTCAAAAAATCATATCTCCATCACCATGTATCCAAAAATCACAAACTCTACATGAAAATCACCATAAATGAGTCCAGAACAAGCACAAAAATTTTCATGAATTTCTTTGCAAGCATCACTATTTCATGAAGGATTTGGTAAGACATGCATAAATGTGACACATTCCACAAACCCTAGGTCAATTAATTTTCCACACGTGCAAAAAATTCACAAAAATCATAATCAAATTCTACACATCATCATGAGAACAATACAAAAATTCTCACAAAATTTGGATGCAAAATGTTTGAGATATGAATTTTCTAAGTTATGGCATCAAAATGAAATAACCAAAAGAAAAAGAAATGAAATAATAATAAATAATTAAATCCAGTGGCAATTTCGTAATATTTAAGCGCCAGCACCAAACGACGGCGTTTCAATTTAATGTGTTGCCAACGTTCTATTGGACCAAACAGGCGGGTAACATGAATTTGAACCAGGAAAGGAAAAAATAAGATCAAACACACTATTCCCTTCGTTCTTCACCAAGAACTCTTCAAATTTTTCCAGATTTCGCCAAGAACACTTTTCAACGAAACGTAACAATCCATACATCAACGTGACCGTCCTTCAACAAGGATTCAAGATATGCAACTATTTTCTCCTAATTCCTAACACAGCCACGGGATCGAACGATTAAAGTTTCACATCCAAACATTTAACTCACGATATCTCTCTCCACACTCAATCAATTCACAAACCAAGCATATCATGTTAATCTATGTTGAATGATCTTTCTAAACCCTAGCATAGTTTGAACAATAATGAGATTCGAAAATTAACCTTAGATTGATGGCAGTTGTTGATCAGCTTGTTTCCACGCGTGATTTTCTAAAACAGATGAAGATGAAGGTTGAGGAAGTTGAGTAGAACAGCTAGCTCGATCCAAGGTTGCTCCAGGAGTGAGAATTCTCAATTTGCCATGGTTATGCTCAACATGAACAGTCACGATTTTGAAACTTTCTTGCAACAATTCCTCAAAACAGTTGGAGCTTATGGTTCATGGAATATGCATCAAAAAGAATTTTGCAATTTCGTTGAGAATTGGTGAAGATTGGATCCAAAAAGTTTGATGAAGTTCTTGATGAATTTGGAGAAAATGGAGGGAAAGTTAGTTAGATTTCTTGTGAATTGTGAGTATGATCAACATTCTGTTATGATTAGCATCTTATACTTCACCTTAATCATCCTCTTAATCACAAATTAGCAAAAATGAGTTTAATTAGTGTAATGTGAAACTTAAGTGCAAGTCCAAAAATGCCCTTGCCAAATATTACACCATGACAGCTCATGACAGCTCAAACATCTTCTAAATGTCATTTGGAGTGTGTTGCAAAAAGTCCCATTTCAAAATTCCATGTATTTCTCAACTTGGACCATTTTGCCCTTGGACTTTAATTGTTGCACTTGAAAATTGACCTTTTGCATTGACCATTTTTGATGAATTTTGATTATGCACCATGAAAGTACATGTGAAATGGGGTTTGCTCATAAAAAGATCATCCATTTGGACATTCCATGTGAAAGTTATGCCACTTTGATTATAGGCATTTTTTGAAAATGAATGGACCATAACTTGTCAACCATACATGGGAATTTCAAGTTCTTTGACTTTTTGGAAAGGTGAGAACAAGATCTACAACTTTCATGTTGGACAAATTTCCATTTGAAGCTTTTTTGGACATGTAATTTTGTGATGAAAAACTTTCCATTTTTGGAAACTTCCATTACAAGTCACTTTCCATTTTTGGCAATTTTTGTCCTGACCTTATTTTCTTCATTTTTTGAGCTTTGACATGTCAAATGAAACTTGTTTCAACATGAATGAAGTGTATCCCACTCTCTCCCACCTCCAAATCCATAAAATCAAGCACAGTTGACCACAATTGACTTTTTCAACTGATAGATGAATTTGGTAATGCACTGATCAACCTGAGCCCCAAATCTCTGATGAAATAGCTTAATGGTGAAACCCTAGCCTCAGTAAGCTCAACACAATCATGAAATGATCCCCATATCCATCATAGACCCCATCTCCTTGCTATGCCCTGATTGGCCCAATGCAACTGATTAGGGTTGACCAGTGGTCAAAACCCTAATCTCAAGGAATGTGCTCCAACACTTGAATCTTCTGATGATAACAAGACCATGATGATGATGATGTATCATTGCCATCAAGAGGTAGATCCATCTCCTTGAGAACTATGAAACCCTAATTGGGACTTCCATCCTCAAATGATTAATGACCAGTCCAATGAAACCCTAGCTTGCACATAACCTCTTCATCTTCTGATCAAGACTTAGGAGGATAACTTGCACAATGTAACCACATGATATGCAATATGCAATGCCTAATGACCAAAAAAAATGATATGCAATATGTTAAGCTAGTCCCAAGAGAGGAGGGCAAATTTTGAGGTGTTACAACGGGTTCATCCGTTCAAACACAAAAATAACTAACTTGTACATTCTTTTCTCATCTTCCCATTCATGTTTGCACAATATGTCATAAACAAATAAACATTTTTTTATACAACAAGTGTGAAAAGGGCTCCCTAGGAGTACCTAGGACGTGATGGGTTCCTAACACCTTCCCATTGCGTAATTTACCCCTTACCCAGATTCTCTGATCTTTTATTGGTTTTCTACGTGTAAAACTTCTTAGGTTTTTGTTCGCTTTTTAACCAGTCCTTAGGATAAATAAAAGTGCGGTGGCGACTCGATTCATTGTATACTTTGCTTATGGTTTAATCAATAAATCATATAGTGACGAATACACCGCTACAGAAAAGTGGCGACTCCACTGGGGATAACATTAGACCTTCCCTGGTGGTATTGCCTACTTTTCACCCTTGTTGTATGGTATTTGTTTATGTGTTATTTGATATATTTTTGTACAATTTGGGATAACTGTATTGATTGTAATGTTTGAATTGCTTGATATACAATTGCTGTTTGCTTTGGTGATCTCTGTGAGATGAGTTCTATACCCGAACTCGAGTGCACTCTAGGATAGGAGAATGGCGTAGTCTTGTTGACTGGTGTGGAGTATTCCTTAGCCAGTTGACTTGCGAGTCCATTCACTTGGTGGAGGTCATGTTGGATTAATAATGTCACACAAGTTATTTGTGGTTAGGCATTATTCGTTCAATCATGTGCCTTAGAAGCCAAGGACCTTAGTTTACCAAACCCATCTTGGCCTATTTTTAGGACGTAGTGCGGAAGTCGTTCAGATGTAAGTTCTGATGCGATTGTTACGCGATACTACACTCATAAGAGTCTCTCTCGAGAAATTGGAATACGAGTATTCGTTTCTCCAATAATATCCGAGAGATGGGACGATGATTATGGGAACCTCTGGTAGAACATGTCTGGCAGGTTTAAACCCTAGTACACTCCCTTTGGGTGGTTCTTAACCGAGACTCCATGCTCGTGACTCTCAGCAAACCCGTGATTCGTGGTTGAGTCGTTCAAACATCGTTAATATCAATGGAACTTGGGTGTTGATAAGGTGAAAACCTAAATCCACCAAAATGGATGATTGATATTAAGGATGTTAGAGTCGGTTCATGTACCGTTAATATCAATGAAACTTGGGTGTCGATAAGGTGAAAACCTAAATCCACCAAAATGGATGATTGATATTAGGGATACAATGAGCTTTCCCATGACCTTCGTTTGGTGTGCCTTGCTTGATCCTTGAGTGTGATTGTTGCATTCATGCATTCATACATTCATCTGCATCCATATCATCAGATAAAAAGAAAATTTTCAAGGAACTCAAAGGAGTTTATTTGCAAAAAAGTTCAAACATGGAAAAAACCGGAAAAAAATTTCACCTGATGTATCTGATGAGATATTCTCATATATGATCAAAATGTAAATATTTCAAAGTTTGCAAATGAAACCCTCGAGTTCCTTTGAAATAAAAACAAGCATATGCACAAGCACTTCATGCATCATTTGCATAAGCGGGTGTTTTGTTCCGGTCTCCCGTCCTGTGGTCTGACCCTGCGATCTTCATTTATTTTGGAGACGCACTTTGCCGGTACTATACCAGAGCCAACTCTGCCAGATTGATGGATCGTTTTGAGCAAGAGAGTTGTGAACTCAAGGGGGAATTTTCCAGACTAAGTGCTTTTGATGGATTTATTCCTGTTGCCGGTTTGGGAGAGGTGATTGAGCTTGAAGACAATAGATCCCGGGCTGACATTGGCTACTGTTCTGGGGCATTCAATGAGCAAGGTTTGTTCACAAGTGGAGGATTCATCCATGACGATCAACCTGAGGAAGAAGCTGCTGCTATCTTGGAAGAGGATGCAGAAGATCTGAACAATTTCGTCATTCCTGGTGGTGTCTGCCACAATTGGGTCGCTGTAGATGTTCCTACAGTCATCCATAGATCAGAGTAATTGTTCACTATGTTTAAAACCCTTCTCGCATGCCAAAAGGAGAAGTGATGACATTGTTGGCAGCATTTAATACAATGATGTTTCATTCAATTAATGCATTGTTAAACATTTGTTTTTCCATTTGTTTTCACTTTTTGCTTTTTGCATGAAATCAGTGATCACAAAAAACCCATAAAAACAAGAATAAAAGCAAACATTTTTCATCTGCATAATGATTTGTTTGTTTAAATTCTAAAGTTTTTCATTAACCAAAATCGTTATGCAGGGATTTCTAAACCCATTGAACATAATGATCCAATGCCATCTCCCAATCTTGAATTCCTTGTACTCGAGGCAGAGGAAGATGATGTTGAAGGGGATTCCTGACGAGATTACCCAAGCACTTGAGCAATGAAAAACAGCTCATTCAGCTGCGTCTCAAGAACCTAGCAACAGTCAAACTGGGGCATTACAAATGTAATAAAAAAAAGGAGAGAGAGAGGGTGAAAAAGATGAATAAATCAAAAATCAGAAAAAAAAATTCAAAATTTTTTCAAAAGAAAAAAGAAAAATTATACCCTTAAGTCCCTAGTTGACTGATGCTGAATGGATTCAGAGTCGTTATGACCAACTGAATTTGATTGAAGAGAAGCGATTAACTGCCATGTGCCATGGTCAGTTATATCAGCAGAGAATGAAGAAAGCATTCGATAAGAAGGTCAAGCCTCGTGCGTTCCGAGAAGGAGACCTCGTGCTCAAGAAAGTTTTGTCTTTCGTGCCCGATTCCAGGGGCAAGTGGACTCCAAACTACGAGGGTCCATATGTTGTTAAGAGAGCCTTTTCAGGTGGTGCATTGATGCTTACAACAATGGATGGGGAGGATTTCACTCGTCCCGTGAATTCAGATGCAGTCAAGAAAGACTTTGACTAAAAAAAGTATATGCAAATCAAAAACAGAATGGCTCGCTAAGTTGAAAACCCGAAAGGGCGGCTTAGGCAAAAATGAGTGTCTCGGTGGAGAACCCGAAAGGACGATCCAGGCAAAAATTAGAGACTTGAAAAAAAAGTATATTTGCATCCCTCTGGATTGAGTACCTCACCCTGGGGCAATCTAGGCAAAAATTAGGGATTTGGCAAGTAACTGCATCCTGACAAGACCTTCTGGTCACCAGCTGTCTTTTCGTCAGAGGATTCTCGATTCGTTGTCGACTGAAGCTTCGCATACATCGAGATTTAAATTGGTAGAGAAAGGATCATTATGTTCAATGTAGCCCTCTTCCAATATATATCACTGATTTCAAATTTGTACAGATCTATGGAGTCTTGCCATTTGCAGGCTACCATTCCATCGAATAAATTTGAGCTTTTATCCAATTATTTGCACTCTTATTTGTTTCAATTCGATAAATGTTTTGCATGTTTCAATTGATAAAATGTCATTGTTTTAAACAAATAAAATTTTCAAAATTGTTGTTTTAAACAAAGTCAATATTCATAATGATGAAAGGATACTCGGGAATGTCTCAGTGCTCTCCCGAGGGTGGTATGCTTCCCAACAGGTAAGCCAGTTGTTCATATTCCTGGCATTTGGTTGTATCCTCTTTCTCCCGCTTTGCTGTTGGGATTGTTCCATAAGCAGCGTTGTTGTTGGGGTTGTTCCCCAAACAGAGGTGGTTGTTGAAGACTCAGTTTCTTCTCCAGCAGTAATCTCCCCAGTATGGGTGTTCTCCTTGTGGTAGATTCAGTGGTTGGTGGATTGATATCCCGGTACTTTACCGCTTTCCCCAGCATTGTCGTAAGCAGAGCTGTTGGTGGGGTTGTTCCCCAGTATAGTCGCAAGCAGAGTTGTTGTTGAAGACTTCGCGTTCTTCTCCAGCAGTAGTCTCTCCCCAGTGCAGTCGCCAGCGGAGTTATTGTGTCTCTCCTCAGCATGGTTGCTTTCCATTTTTCCCAGCTTAGTCTGCAGAATGGTTGTTGTGGCAGTTTCTGCCTGTTGAAAGCTCTCTCAATCCCCAGTAAGGGTCGGTTGGTGGCTCTAGCATCCCAAAGATTGGAGTGATTTCCTGATTACTTTTGATCCTCAGTAGAGTGACTTATTGCAGAATCTACTTGTGTGATCCGTCGGATGTATGTTCTCCCCGAGTAGAGTGGCTTGTCGCAGAATCTACTTGTGTGGTGCTTTCTCCCTCATTGGTTTGTTCTCCGAAAGGATAGCTGACAGCTTTTCCCAGTAGAGTTGCTTGTGCAGTTAGATTCTACTCGGATGATTCTCCTGCAGTGGGTTGTTCCCCAGAGCTGTTTGGAGTTGCTTTTGCAGCAGTTTTTGGTTGAGCCATGAACTCTTGTTTCTCAGTTGATGCTGGGATCCCCTGCAGATATCCTCAGGATTCTCCTGATCCCCTGCAATACCCGCAGATCTTTGCTTTACAGCATGTGGATCTCTAGCAGATTGGCTTTCCAGTTGGTTCCCCTGGAAGTATAGTACCGGGTGTTTGATTCCTGGGCCTGTTTGTGTTAGATATGTCTGTTTTGTCAGCATTCATCAAACACAAATCACGCATATTCACGCATAATCATAAAACATTCAGATATTCATGTTGCATTTTTTGCCATATATCTCTTGATTGTTGTTCTCCTGCTATGGGTGATATAGATATCTTTATAGATCTCCCTAAGCAGATGTTGGGTGGTTAATCTCTCCATATAGAGTCAGCCCATAAACAGAAAGTGTCTGTCTTTCCTTCTGCAGTTCCCCACTGAGATATGTCCTCGTGGATGACGGCTTCTTCCGTTTCCTCCCCAACACATATATTGGGATGGACTTTCCTATTGAGTTATATCCTCATAGGACGTGTTTTGATTCAGTCTGTCTTTTCGGATCAATCCCGAATCGGCGTTGTGTCAGCTGTTTCTTGTGCTTCCCTGTGGAAGAAATGAATGGTTTGCCCAGTAACCGACATCAATTCATTTATCCCCAGCGGAGTTCTGTTGGGCCTCTACCCAGTAACCGGTAGTTGTAAGTCCTATGTTCTTGCTTCTTGGCGGAATTTGTGGTTATATACCTTTTATTCCTCAAGCAAGAGTTGTTGGTCTTCTACCCAGTAGTCGGTAGTCGTAAATCCTATTTGCCTTCTCTCCAGCAGTTCGTGGTTTGTTATAAACCCTATTTTGTTTCCTGTGAAGATTCGTGTTTCGTTCCATCCCCACGCGGAGTTGTTGGTCTTCTACCCAGTATTCGGTAGATATAAACCCTAATTTGTGGTTATTCCCACCAGAGTATGGCTACTACCCCGTATTCGGTAGTTGTAAGTCCTATCTTTTTTCCCCTAGAAGAGGTAACCTTTGTGGTTCGTTCTGGTTGATGGTGGATTTTCTGTTGTTGTGGTTTTTATCCCCAACAGAGTTTGCGTTTCCCTGTGGAATAAGTTGAATAAATGCTCAATATTTGGCCTTCATTCACCCTATCCCCAGTGGAGTTTGTGGTCTTTTACCCCGTATTCGGTAGTTATAAATCCCATGTTGTTTTGTTCTCCCCGGCGGAGTTTGTGCCTTATGGTGCGGGTGGATAATTGTCGGGTGCTAGCAATTTATCCCCGGCAAGTTGTCTTCTGGATCATTGCCATATGCTCGCAATGTTATCCCTTTTGAAGTCGCCAGTGGGTCTTTTCACCGTTTGCTAGTGATTTGTTCCCCGGATCATTGATGGTTTATCAATGTATCCCCAGCTAGTCCCTGTGGATAATTGTCGGATGCTTGCAATTCATCCTCAGCAGATCGCCTTTCATTTACCCGTTTGCTCGGTAATGATTGTTGCTCCCTTTGATTGGTCATCATTATATACCTGGTTGGTATCCCGATGCCTTTCTTTTCGGTCGATTTATCCTTTGTTAACCCAGTAACCGGTTGTGGATAATCTTCCATGCGAGTTTGTTATCCACGTTCTGACGGTAATGGATAATATATCTCATGCACTCTTCAGTCGAAGCCTTTTGTGTTTCCCTAGTCGAGTAAGATTCGTTATTCCCTTTGCAGAGTCGAATATTTGTTGTTTCGGATAATTGCCGGATGCTTGCAATTTATCCCTTTGAGTTGTCTTTCGTTTACCCGGATGCTTGGTATCGATTGTCTCTCCTTTGGTTAGTCACCTATTATATACTTCGGTATCTCTGGTGCCTCTTCCTTTTCGAGTATGTTATTCACGGTCTGCCGATAATGAATAATAGATCTCTTTCACTCTTTGGGTGGAACCCTTTGTTGATTATCCCCAGTAGAGTAAGATTCGTATTCTTTGTAGAATCGAATACCCATCCTTTAACCAGTTTGTGTTTTGGATGATGAGTGTTTTGGCATATATACCAATTCACGTTTTCGGTAGATCACCTATTATATACCCAGTAACCGGTATCCTTGGTGTTTCTTACCATGCGAGTGTATTATCTACGGTCCGCCGGTAATAGATGATATATCTCATGCGAGTATTCTATCCACGTTCTGACGGTAATGGATATTGTATCTCATGCACTCTTTGGGTTTGTGTCCCCAGTTGAGTGAGATTCGTTTTCCTGTTGTGGATTCGAATGTCCATCCTGTAAGTCGATTTGCTTTTTTAAGCCCTCCTTTCGGATGATGAGTGTCTTGGCATATATACCAATTCACGTTTCGGTAGGTCACCTATTATATACCCCGGTATCTCTGGTGTCTCTTCCTTTTCGAGTATATTATTCACGGTCTGCCGGTAATGAATAATATGTCTCATGCACTCTTGGATCAATCTTTTGATTGTTTTCTCCGCAGAGTAAGATTCGTTTTCCTGTTGTGGATTCGAATGTCCATCCTGTAAGTCGATTTGCTTTTTCAAGCCCTCCTTTCGGATGATGAGTGTTTTGGCATATATACCAATTCACGTTTCGGTCGGTCGCCTATTGTATACCTCGGTATCCCTGGTGTTCCCTCCTTTCTGCTCCCTATTATGAACTTGGTCCCCTGTGGAGTCAGATTTTCCTGAGTTGCTGTACCTTTTCAGGTCCTTCTCAGATGTTTGGTTGATTGATATCTCTCACCCTTATACCGGTTTTAGATATTCATTCTTCCTGAGTTTGTTACCCTTATACCGGTAACACCTCATCTTGTTACTTTTCCCCAGGAAGGTCTCTTTGTTAGACATTTTCTCGGTGGATTTCCTGTTGTGATTTTACCCTTTGCTATATTGGCGTTTTCCCCAGTATATGCATTTTCCCGGCAGGAAGATTCTTTGTGGATCTTTTCCTGGTCCGAGTCCGGATTTTTATCCGAAGTATCCTTTGTGGATAGTTTGAGTCAGCTTGTTGTTTTTCCAATGGAGGTTTGTCCTTTGGAGTCTTTGTTCCCCGGTGTGAGTCCTTTCACTTCCCCAGTGAGGTCTCTAGTCTGTTTTTTGTTATCCCCTAAGTCAAAGTCGTGTCCTGCTCACGCATTCTTTTTCTTTATTATCCCTAATAAGAGTCCTGTTAGAGTCTCTGTTCCTGGTGAGTGTATTACTCCGATGGATCGTCCTTTCTTCTGTGTGAATCATTACCCCCACAGAGTTTGTGTCTTTTGTATGCATACATTTGCATCATGAGGTCTCTTAGGGACCAAAATTTGTCTCATTACTGTTATTTAAGCCCATTCTACCACGTCGAGATGAAGATTTCTAAACTTCACTTCTCCGGCTAGAATGACCTTAAAGAGGGGCATCTGTAAGACCCCAATTTTTGCCCTAAGATCCCTCATGGCATCATATCATATCATATCATTGCCTCAAGGATCATTGTGCACCTTTGCCTCCCTCCTAGTGGGTGGGTTATCATTGTGAGTGTGGTTCTTGATCACCAAGCATGTCTAGCATTTGTATATCATTGCTTTTCATTTGTTTACTAACCAAAAGTACAAAAATATTGTCATCTAACCATGTTACTTGCAGATGAAGCAAACTAGGTCAAACAGTCAAATCATTCATTGAGCAATAGATGGTAGCCATTCTTGGAGAATTTGGGCACCATGATCATTCATCAAGAGTTCACATGAGTTGTGATATCATTTTGAATCAAGATCTCAAAAGAAAGAGGCTTGAAATTCATCAGAACATGGCTCAGTCAACCAAAACCCTAGCAAAGTCAACTATGGTCAACTGTGCATTTAATCAGGGATTTGAAGGTGTGAGATGGTTGGAAAGGTCTCATTCATGTCCATACAAGCCTCATATAACATGTCAAATATCCACAGTGAAGGACTTGAGGTCAGACAAAAAGTTTCCCAAAATAGTAAAGACCTGTAATTTTCAACTGCCCAAAATGGAAAGTTCTTCCCCTCAAAATTACATGTCCAAGAAAGCTTCAAATCAAATTTTGTCCAACATGAAAGTTGAAGATCTTGCTCTCACCTTTCCAAAAAGTCCAAGAACACTCATTTCTCATGTGTGGTTGGCAAGTTATGATCAAATCATTTTCAGAAAAAGTTGAACTTCAAGGAGGCATAACTCTTGAACCATTTGGCCAAATTGGGTGATTCTTTTTTGAGCAAATCCCATTTGACATGAACTATCATGATCCATCATCACATTTCATCAAAAAGCATCACATAAAAAGGTCATTTTTCAAGTGAACCAATTAAGTTTTGGTGGGAAAAATAATGAATTTGAAAAGTACATGCAATTTTCATGCCAAATCAATTCAAATGATTTTCAAACAAAAAATTGGGTTTGCTTAAACATGAATTGCACTGTTCCATTGGTTCAAATGGAAAAAGGGGCATTTTGGCCAAATGACATAACATGAGCATCTCACTAATCCATTTCCAATTTGCTTAATCATGTTTAACAGTTGGATTAGCAGGTACTATAAGAGCCTAATCATAACAGAAAATCGAAATCCACAATCAGAATTTCAGATCCAAATCAAAAATCTCCAAAATTCTCTCAACTTTTCTCACACTTTTTTCACTTTGATTCATCAAATTTCACTGTGCTTCGTGCTTGTTCTTATAGTGTTTATCATTGGCAGGTATAATTGGACAACTGTTGAAGGAGAATTGCGGAAGAACTTGGCTAAATCGCGACTGTTGGAACCTTGCTCATCCATGGCATTTTGAAGTTTCTTCATCATCAAGCACTGCTGAGCTAAGATTCCACTTGCATTCATCCTCTACAACATCATAGGCCATCTGTTTTTGCAATTGGAGGCTTGATTCGCACGAAAACCAGAGCTGCATCTCCAAGAGGTAGGAATTCAAACCTTCCAAATCTTGAAATTAGCATGTGGTTTAGGTAGATCTTGCAACATAGAACACACTGCAGCTTGAATCGTGCGTTTTCATTAAGTACTGATGAAGAAATCTTGATTTTAAGTTTGGACACCAAAACTTCTTTTGATCGAATCTCTTGCCATGCATAGAATTAGGATAAATCAAGGTTATATTGTTGATCTATGTTGAAAGACGAATCGATCCATGTATGATTTGCCAATTTCTGTGTGAATGTGTTCTTGATGATGATGAACATCAAGAACACGATGAATGTGTTCAAGTTTTGTTTCCAGATCTTCATTTGATCCGTTTGCTTGACCTTGCATGTGGTTCCCGTGTTTGTGCGCCATGCAGTGAATAACATTTCGCCACGTAATAATTGAAACGGAGCGTTTCAATGTGAAATGCGCTCAATTTAAATATGGCGTGTGTTCGATACTCCCTTACAGCATTCTCATATTTTCTTTTTGCACATCATTTCAATTGTCTTCCATGTTACATGTTGCCTTCTCATTCATTTTAATTTCTTTTCCACATTCAAAAATTGATAAATCAAAAAATACACATCCAAAATTCATGATTCTTTTTTTGATTTGTTCATCATCATGTCTATTATTTTATGGACAATTTTATTAAATTTGTGCACGGTTAGATTTTTAAAATGCTTAGGGTTTGTTTGTGTATATCATTCCTTGCACCATGCTCACATTTTCTTTCATGAAATCTTGATGCCTAATTGAAAATGGTTGAAATTTTGTATGCATGATCTTGACTCATTCCTGGTCATTTTGGTATATTGTTTGCTATTTTTGATTTTCTGGATTGGGAGATATGATGTGATCTTCATGAGTGTGACAATGTATGTCACACTATGTTATGTCCAACTTCTTGAATTTTGTTTCCATACTTGTGCTATGCCAATTGCCCTGGATTTTTGCATGCTAATACTTAGGGATGTCTTGTTTGCTGGTGATTTTTCCTGGAATTTTGGAATGCATTTTCTATTTGTTTGAGAATTTTCCATCTGTTTGGTCCATTGTGAACATTTTGGGAGTCATGATATCATATGTGTTGTGAAATTCTCATGCATTGTTGGATGACCTTGAAATTTGGCATGTGTATTGTAGACATCTTAAAGTGTATCATGGCTTTGGTTTCATTCATTTATCTTATGCCATTTCTGTTTTACACTTGCATAAAGTTGATGATTGTTTTGATGCCTTGTATGAGCTTGTATGAACATGCTTTGACTTGTTGATTTTGATTGACTGGCTTCCCTTTGTCCAAATGACATGAAATTTGGTGTGCTGCTCATTGAATGTGTTCTGTTTAAGCATGATTTTTCCTGGAATTTATTGAGCCATTTTGGTATTGATATGCTTGTGTTCATTCTGTTTACACCATTGAGTTCTCATCTTGCCTAGTTTGACATGATTTGCTTATGAAATGCAATTGATGAATAGTTTTGATATGAGACTAACTGGAGTTTCTTCTTATTTGATAAATCTTGATTTTGATCAAGTTTCATGTTCTGTTTTAAATATTTTCTCCTCCTTTGACCCTATGCTTTGGCCTAAGGGTTCACTTCTCACATTTGAGTTGTTTTTTCAGGTTAAAGAAGCAATTGCTTTAAGGAGATTAATTCAAGTTGATTGATTTTGGTTTATTTGATTATCATGAACTAACTTGGTTTGTTTTGTAGGATGCTAACTCAATTGATTTGAGTTTGTGCTTTGCACATGTGGTTGATTGTGTTGACTATTGGTTCATAACTTGTCTGTTTTGACTTTGTGATTGGTATACTGATTATATTTGATTGATTTCAGGTACCATAGTTGCTTTAGTTCCTTTGAGAACTTGCTATTGCTTTGCTTTGCTTAAGCATTGAGGTAGACTCTCTTGTCTCCATGTAGTCTGGAAGACCTGGCTTGTTACTTAGCCAGGCAACTGTCTGAAGTCCTCCATAAGAGGCAATGTTTGTGATTGTTTAACTTTGTCCCCAAGCAGGAAAAGACCTCATATGAGGCAATTGGTAGATAGAAGAGATATGTAGCCTATCTCCTACTATTCTGTGAGTCACTCACCTTGCTCACACCACATGTGTTGATGCATAGTGAGTAAAAAGCCCAAGATCTATCGAGTCTTTAACTTGTGGAGAGAGTTCCATCTTTCTGAACTCCCACACCTTCTGATATTCAATGCTCTCCCTGATCAGGGATAAGAGTGATGAGGCACACCCCTCATATCCTTTCATCTGCTTCACCTTGGCTCTCAATGTCAAGGTTAAGAGCACCATTTACCCTATTCCAGTTGACTTTTAAGTCTAACCCTTTGATTGAGCCTAATTGTTTGGTTATAGTGGGTGCTAAATGACTTTGTTTGTTTGATTGATTGCTTCATATGTACATGTTTGCTTGCATACCTTTGTGCATTTATCATCATTAATTGTTCATTAGTGCATGATCATCATTTCATACCCTTGTGGTTTGTTTGAGTTTACCCTTTGAGGACAACTATAAGTCCATTCATTGGCCATTATTCCTATGATTTAGAAGGGATAAAGTGTAAGACCATTTCATCTGGCTACTTATGTCCATTGCTTGTTTGTTTGTTGTATGTGAGGATGCAAGTGTAAGACCATGTTGTTGGCGTTTGTTATTCCTATGATCATCTGTTGGAGGTTAGAGTAAGCCCAGATAGATTGGCATCTGACATCCACTTTCTTGTTCGTGATTGCTTTGTGAGGATGCAATTGTAAGACCATGTTGTTGGCATTTGTACTCCTATGATCATCCTTTGGAGGTTGGTATAAGTCCAGATAGATTGGCATCCGACATCCAAGTTTTGTTTTACTTTAGGAGATTGGTGTAAATCCATTTATTGGTATCCGATATCCGCTTTTGCTTTGTGAGATTGGAGTAAGACCATTTATTGGCTTCCGGTATCATGGTTTTGTTTTAGGAGATTGGTGTAAACCCATTTATTGGTATCCGGTATCCGCTTTTGTTTGTGAGATTGGTATAAGTCCATTGATGGCATCCGGTATCACCTTGCTTTCTTTGCTTGCTCATTGCTTATTCCTAAGGACACACTTGAATCATCTTCTATATGATCTCAAGAGGTGAACCTTTCTAAGAAGTTTTACATTCCACTATCCATACCCTCTTTGTCCTAAACCTTTTCACACTTTGCATTCAAAAAACTTTGACTTGTTGTGCAAACATCTTCATGTCTTTTCAAGTTAGAAACCTGGACCCTAAGTCCTTGACTTTTCAAACTTCATTTCATAACACTTCTTTGAATCAATCTTAATCATACCTTGACCATATTTTATGAATACTCATAATCAATTAACTTCACCCATTCAATTGTTTTGGCTTCGTCCATTGTTAATATGTTTTCGTGCATTAGCCTTAGGTTTCAATTACCATAGCGGTTGATGTAAATCTTACCTTATCCTTAGTGAGTTGATTGTAAGTCTTCCATACTTATTATAGGGTTAACCCCTCACTAGTATGTTGAAGCCATTCTCGCATGGTGGATTGTTGATTCGGGTTGAGTTTTCTCCCATTGGTAATGAAAAGCCTCAGTGCCTGTGTTTTAAAATGAACTCACTAATTTTTGGAAATCTTTTAGCCGAACTACGGCGTTTTGATCCTTACCTTTGATGGAAGGTAAGTAGGCAACGGGTTCATCCGTTCAAACACAAAAATAACTAACTTGTACATTCTTTTCTCATCTTCCCATTCATGTTTGCACAATATGTCATAAACAAATAAACATTTTTTTTATACAACAAGTGTGAAAAGGGCTCCCTAGGAGTACCTAGGACGTGATGGGTGCCTAACACCTTCCCATTGCGTAATTTACCCCTTACCCAGATTCTCTGATCTTTTATTGGTTTTCTACGTGTAAAACTTCTTAGGTTTTTGTTCGCTTTTTAACCAGTCCTTAGGATAAATAAAAGTGCGGTGGCGACTCGATTCATTGTATACTTTGCTTATGGTTTAATCAATAAATCATATAGCGACTAATACACCGCTACACGCCCAAAACTGAAAAACAAGTCCGAGGTTTTCTTGGTCGCTTGAATTATATTTCCAGATTTATATCCCACATGACTGCCACATGTGCGCCGATATTCAAGCTCCTCCGGAAAGATCAATCTCATGATTGGACCGAGGATTGCCAGAAAGCTTTCGACAGTATCAAAGAGTATTTGTCTGAACCTCCGATCTTGTCTCCGCCTGTAGAAGGAAGACCTCTGATCATGTATCTGACTGTTCTTGAAGACTCGATGTGTTGTGTACTCGGTCAGCAAGACGAATCAGGAAAGAAAGAATCTGCTATCTACTACCTGAGTAAGAAGTTCACTGACTGTGAGTCTCGATACTCTATGCTTGAGAAGACGTGTTGTGCTTTGGCTTGGGCTGCTAAGCGTTTACGCCATTACATGATAAATCATACAACTTGGTTGATATCTCGAATGGATCCAATCAAGTATATCTTCGAGAAGCCTGCTTTAACTGGGAGGATTGCCCGTTGGCAGATGTTGTTGTCTGAGTATGATATCGAGTATCGAGCTCAGAAAGCTATCAAAGGTAGCATCTTGGCTGACCATTTGGCACACCAGCCGATTGAAGATCATCAGTCTGTTCAGTACGACTTCCCAGATGAGGAGATTCTGTATTTGAAAATGAAAGATTGTGATGAGCCTACACTTGATGAGGGTCCGGAACCTGGTTCCAGATGGACGATGGTGTTTGATGGCGTTGTAAATCAGTACGGAAATGGAATTGGGGCAGTAATCATTACTCCTCAGGGCACACATATTCCGTTTACAACAAGGCTAACTTTCAAATGCACGAATAATATGGCTGAGTACGAAGCCTGTATCATGGGATTGGAAGAGTGCATTGATCTGAGGATCAAGTATCTCGATGTGTATGGTGATTCGGCCCTAGTTGTCAATCAAATCAAGGGAGGGTGGGAGACGAATCAGCCAAGTCTCATTCCGTACAGAGATTATGCAAGGAGGATCTCAACGTTCTTTACAGAAGTTGACTTCCATCATATTCCTCGAGATGAGAATCGGATAGCAGATGCTCTTGCTACGCTTGCTTCCATGATTGTGGTCAAGTATTTGAATGAAGTTCCCAACATCACCGTGATGCGCTTGGATAGACCAACTCACGTGTTTGCAGTTGAAGAAGTGAATGATGACAAGCCTTGGTATTTTGATATCAAGAACTTCCTCCAGAACCAGGTCTACCCGCCTGGGGCATCTGTGAAAGATAGGAAAACTTTGAGAAGGTTGTCAGAAAGTTTCTACCTCAGTGGTGAAGTGATGTACAAGAGAAATTTTGACATGGTTTTGCTCAGATGCGTGGATAGGCACGAAGCAAACCTGTTGATGACTGAGGTCCATGAGGGTTCATTTGGTACTCATTCCAATGGACATGCCATGGCTAGAAAGATGCTGAGAGCAGGCTACTATTGGCTGACAATGGAGTTTGACTACTGCAAATATGTGAAGAAATGCTACAAGTGTCAGATTTATGCGGATAAGATTCATATTCCTCCGACACTTCTGAATGTGATTTCATCACCATGGCCTTTCTCCATGTGGGGAATCGACATGATCGACATGATTGAACCGAAAGCGTCCAACGGACACAGGTTTATTCTCGTAGCAATTGACTACTTCACCAAATGGGTTGAAGCCGTATCATATGCGAATGTGACCAGGCAGGTGGTCGTGAAGTTTGTCAAGAATCAACTTATTTTCCGTTATGGTGTGCCTGATAAGATCATTACTGATAATGAATCTAACTTGAACAACAAAATGATGGAAGAGTTGTGCGCTGAGTTCAAGATTGCACACCATAATTCCTCTCCCTACAGACCCAAGATGAATGGGGCTGTTGAAGCTGCTAATAAGAATATCAAGAAGATTATCCAGAAGATGACAGTTACATACAAAGATTGGCATGAGATGCTGCCATTTTCTTTGTATGGTTATCGTACAAAATAGGATTTACAACTACTGGGTAAGAATAACCAGTTGGGGAAAAGCCAAAATAGGATTTACAACTACCGGGTACTGGGCAGAAGACCAAAGAGAGAGAATATTTGTCACTAATTAAAGTGAACATATCAAGGATAAACTCAAAGGAAGAATATTTGTCATCGGTTAATATGAACATATCAAGGATAGACCACATGGGGAATTAGGAAGAATATCTGTTACCCATTAGGGTAAACATATCAAGGATAAACTCCGAGGGGAGAAACATGAATTATATCTATCGGTTAATGGATAGAAAACCAAAGAGAGAATATCCGTCACCGGTTAGGATGAACATATCGAGGATAAACTCCGCAAAAGGGAAAGAAGGATTTATACCGGTTACTGGGCAGAAGACCAAAAAGAGGAGGAAACCCGTCATCGGTTAGGATGAACATATCAAGGATTAACTCTCTGGGGAGAATAGGGATTACAACTACCTTTTCTTTGGGTAGAATACCAAAGGAGAGAATATATGTCACCGATTAGGATGAACATATCAAGGATAGACTCAAAGCAGGGGAAGAAAATATCCGTCATCGGTTAGGATGAACATATCAAGGATAGACTTCCGGGGGAAACGTGAAAACGAATTCGCTGGGGAGAAAGAGGAAATAAATTACTTTTACCGGGTATTGGGAAAAAGTAAAGTACTCACAAATCAAGAATAATATTATCGGTTACTGGGTAACAGACTCTCAGGGGACCCAAAAGCATCTATCCAGGCAAGATCTAGAAAGAAAAGGTCAATCAAAGAATCAACCCAATGAGGATATAACTCAGGGAGGAATGGTTCCATCCAGATACTCAATTGGGGAGGAAGCTGAAATAATCATCATCCACGAGGAAATAACTCAGTGGGGAATGAGAAAGGTTGAATTCTTTCTACTTAAGGGGTTGACATTCTTCAATTGAAAGAGGACAGACACACCGAATATGCGCGGGGGAAAGGATACCATCATAGCAGAGGATCAGAGAAAATAATGAATCACGAAATGCAATAATGTAATAATGGATGTATATATATATATATATATGATTATGTTGACAAAACGATCACAACAGATACAAACGTCGTTGATCTAGATCATTAATACAACATCTCAGCCAATCTTAACAAGAGGGAATCAACTGGAGAAAAAGAGGTAAAAGATGAACACAAACTGTCCATCACAAAGGCTCAACCCTGGCTGGGGAAAAAGGGAAAGATCCGTCGAGGATCTGCACCATCAACTCTGTGGGGAATTTTAGGTCAACACCATATCACATGGGATACAATCTTGCAGAGGATCAGACATACTGCTCTAGTATTAGTGTTGAGGAAATCAACGAGATTCGGTTGGGGATGCTGAAATGTTGCTGGCGAGGAAATGGAAATCACACCAACTACTTGGGGAAAACCAACAATGCTTTACATTTTAGGACTCACCTGTTCTCAGACCGCTGTTGATATTCCTTAAATAAAATCGATTGCTCTTAAAAGTATCTGCTTTTATTATTTCAGAAAACATGATTTTGATTTAAAAATTCAATTTCAAAATGATCATGATAAAATTAATTTTATTTTGGTGAATAAATAAGAGTAGAAACAATTGGATAAAAGCTCAACTTTATTTAATAGAATGGTAGTCTGTAAATGACAAGACTCCATAGATCTTTAGGTTATGTGTAGTTTGATTGTGTGTATACATAGATGGAGTTGGAGATGATGAGAATGCTTTGAAATCTTGGATTCATGTAGGTTTTACTCAATCTAGAAACCTTACTAGAGAATGATGCGTGTATCAAATATATATGTATGTGCAAGTATGAAGCAAATGACATGCAAAAGGAAAATAAAATAAATGCAAAAATTCAGGATTTTAGGTTAATATGTTGACCTATTAAAGCAATGTTTCGACCTATAAAGGTCTTAGGTCGACCTAAGACAGTCAACACATAGACATAGCCTACATGCTTCAATATTGAAGCATATGTGTCGACCTATGCAATCTATGCGTCGACCTATGACGAAGAAAATCCTCTATAGGTTGACCTATGTAATATATATGTCGATCTATGCTGAAGAAAATCTTCTATAGGTCGACCCTAAAGTCGAATGCGTCGACCTATGTTGTATTTTTCACACAAAAACTCAATTTTTGATGTATACAAGTCTTTTCTTGATGCATGAATCCTTTCTAAATCATTTCCAATCATGTTGACATGCTTCCTAATGTTAAAATGCATAAGGCACGCCTAGAATCAGTTGATACCGTATAATGTACAAAAATGCTAAAGTTTCTCCTAGTTTTGACATTATTCAAAACACATATAAACAGAAAGTTGCACTCACATATGTGGATATCCATGGATTATTTTTTTAAATGATAATTTATTAAATTTTCTTATATGATATTAATAGAAAAGTATGTGTATAATTTTTGAAGAAGACACAAGGCAAGAAGAAGACGTGGACGAAAAATGTATGCATTTAGGATTTTAAGTAAAAAGAAGATTATCAAGTTAAATTAAGTATCTATTAATGAAAGAAATTTATTAAATATAATAATTTTAAATGATATTTAAGTAGTTTTTAATTATTAACGGATATGGGTACCCACTGGTACAGGTACCATCAAATTCGTATCCATGTTCGTAAAAAAATGAATAATTAAATATCCGTTTATTTTATCCGTGGATACCCACTAAACTATCCAGTTCGTGCCTGTGGTGGACTTTACCCGCGAGTATTCACGGATACAGGTTTTTTTGCCATCCTATAAATAACGCACAAAAATGTGTTTTTTATTTTTCTTATGAGTTAGTTATAAAAGGTTGTTACTCATCTATTTTTTATTCATGATTTTTCTTGCATTCGTTTCTTTGTCAAGTTTTTTTATTTTTGTTCATTGTTTGTTATCCAAATGCGTATGAAAAACTTTTGTCAAGTGTATGAATCATTGTCATATAATAGTATTTACAATATTCATATTTATAGGAATTATTTCAATTTGTACGGAATAATTATAAATTTATTAAAGGTTAAGTAAGGTTACTAAGGGTATGAAAAAATATATTTGGTAAAAGAAAATTTAAAAAATAATATTTAAAAAATTATATATTAAGAATAAATTAGGCCTTTTTGAATCCTTTATCCTTTGTAACTCTATAATTCAGTATAATTCCTACAATTGCAATCCTAATATCACTACGAACTATATCAAAATAGTTATATTTGTGTCTTGACTCATTACTCTCTTTTTTAATCACAATTCTCTAATATCTTATGTGAGTTCATAATTAGAGAAGGTTTTACCAATCATTAATTCTTACAATCACAAGTAAACAACACCTAAAGTCTAGAAATGGTATATGTTGTATAATAAAGTTAGGCCAAGTTGTAAAAGTTATGATTAGTAATCAAGAAAAGTTTAACTACTCATAGTAGAATTTCCATATCAAGAAACAATACATGAATTATAAATTGAAAATTGAGCTCAAATGGTGTAGAATAGAAGCATCAATGAATATTCTTGGAAACCTTGCATCCCTGTAAAATTCTCAACCCTTGCCAATTGAATAAGTTTTTCTTTTATAATCAGAGCTTCAATGCGCTAGATCGCATCGCGATTAAACTCAACCGCACCACAATTAGACCTAATTTCCATACGATTTGTCACTAATTATATTTGGTAGTGTTTTGATGTTTCATCGCATCACGATCTACTATCAACATGCCGCAACTCCAACATGATTTTTCTTCATTTGATGAAGGCTTGGATCACACCCATGATCATCCTAATCATGGGCGATTTTGGCATAATTTTTTTTATTATTCTTCATGTTTGTGTGTGCTTGTCTTTATACGCCTCTTGTCAGTGTAACCTCCATCATGTATAAACACTGCATAGTTGTCCAGTTAAAGTACTTTGAGATGAACTGAGACTTTACACAATAATTTTGACTTATGCTATAATTTTCAAAAAATCATGCAATGTTAATCAAAACTCAAGTTAAAAGACTATTAAAAATACTAAGAAATACTAGTACGGTTGAGTGTAATCAGAGCCATAAACATGAATTGTTAATTGCCCTAAAGAAACAAACTTGTAAGATGAAAGTTTACAGTGAAATAACAAACTTACTTAACCAATGAAAATCTCAAAATCTAATTCTTCTTATTGACAAATTAGAATTTTTGGTTTCACTTCTATGATCATACTTAGATGCAAATTTCATTTAAAACTTCAATTTGGGCCAGTTCATTGAAATCTTTCCAATTTTCAGTTTTACTCGACTTTTCCTCCTTCTCACCAATTTGCTCAAGTAAAAATTAGGGTGGTCACTGAATATACACATAACTTCCATTTGACTATAGATTTAAAAAGTATATGAATAGTTAATAAAATTAATAGTATAACACACATTTTTTTTACCAATATGCCTTAGTGTGTGTATAGTACGATAAATATACTTTAAAAAAATTGTAAGCTCTAGAAAATAAATAGATGCATGAATACTCTTTTACACAAAGAAAAAGTAAAGAGTGATTTTTTTTATATAAATCTTACCAATTTAGATATCTGGAAGTTGATCAACATGAGATGAAAATCATTACTCTTTCATGTTCGTTGATTCGTCATGTTGAATTTCCATAAAAACCAAGTTTTCTTATTTTTGTGCCTAAAATAACTCACATTCATACTTTTTGGTTATCATCAATAAAGAGAGAATACTATTAAACTGGAAACACTCGAGAAGTAATAAAATTTATTAAGAATTAAACAACAATACACATTTGAATTAATGGAATTGAGATTACCATTTACTTAACTTCCAACAAAAACAATTCAGAAAAAATGAAAACAAAAAATGAAAACTAAGAAAAATACATCAAAATAGAAATCAAAACAAAATAAATATAAGTACATATGGGTGGACTGTGATAACCGTTGTTAACGAGACATCATTTACTAGATGAGCTCGTGTAGTTCTTTCTTATGCTAGAAGAAAATGGATTTCACCCCTTCTCTCTCTCTCTCCCACACACACGCACACATACACGCAAATTTGAAAACATAACCAGATGTACTAGTCGCCACTTATTCTCCTTATTTCTCATCTCGTTGGATTAGCCACTAATGGGAGGTCGGATGTTCATGCTCCTGAGTTTGCCGGTTAGATATGGTACATTGATCTCCATTGCCTTGCTCTCTCTTTTTTCATACTTGAGTGCTTGATATATAATTTTACCTCCTTCAAGATCAACATTGACTGCGACCGGTTTTCCATGAAGGTTGTGAAATTTGAGTTTGAGATGGACGAGTGAGGCCACAATGTAACACCTTTTTTTCTACCCCAAATTATTTAACATATAATCAGAGTAAATAAGCACGCATATAAAGAAAAGGGCGTCACATCGACGTTTTCGAAACTTAAAACTTTCAAAAACCAACAAAACACCTGGTCATTCAAAATAACACATTTCACTCATTCATGAATATTCAAGCAATATGCGTTCGCAGCGGAAAATGAAGAATACTCATGTATTTCATAATATGATCCATGTCCCATACCATGATCATCTCTCAATAATCACTTCAAATTCAGATAAACAAGTAATGACATAAAACATATCCAAATAAGTCACGAGTTCAATACCACTAATCTACCCAGTGTTACATGACCAGAGCATTGACTCATTACCCAATTTCAAACTAAATACGGAAACTCTCCAACTATTCTTGAGCGAGTTACCGTCCACCTACTCCAGCAATACTACTCTGTAGTATCTGCATGATACCCATGTAAAGGTAACATTCAAACAGAAAGGGTGAGAATTCAAATCATCATGAAATAGCATAATAAGGCACAATGAATTAAAACACAATTTAAGAATTCATCACACTTGGTATAATCACGTCAATAATATTAACCAACAATCATCTCACATTTTTCAAACGTACATCGCATCCACATCAATACATGCATTCAATGATCACCTAACTATAGACGACTCAATGCAAGACAATGTGACTCTATGCATGTGGTACCTCAATGTGAACTCAAAGTTTCACCGCTTTCCGATTCAATATCTAGAATCCAAGCCACGCTTCCGATCCGGACAAGACCAAAGCCCTACGTCTGTTTCCAATGAAGGATCACCGCTTAATACTACGCCTAATCCCAATTAAGGATTAACGTCTGCTACGTCTGTTTCCAATGAAGGATCACCGCTTAATACTACGCCTAATCCCAATTAAGGATTAACGTCTGCTACGTCTGTTTCCAATTAAGGATCACCGCTTGACCACTTCCACAATGAAGTCAACCATGATATGAATGAATGCACACATACCAACACATATGCAATTAAGACCATCTATATACCGTCTTAACATCTCACATATCACCATGACTCACAATTGGTACATATACACATTCATCACAACACATCAATTACGATTACATATACACATCCATAACCATAAATCATTCACAATTCAATAATGGTATACATACACATTCATACAATATATTATTCACCAATATAGGCCAATCATCAAATATGTACACATAGATTTCATTCCAAAACACACACAACATTTAAATATCAATTTTTCACTTTTCAAACAGTGTTAACCGGTTAACGCCCTGGGTTAATCGGTTAACGCAAAACAGAATGCGCTTCTTGGCAATTTATAACAGTGTTAACCGGTTAACGCCCTGGGTTAACCGGTTAACGCAAGACAAAATTCAATTTTTTCAATATCGTAACAGTGTTAACCGGTTAACTCCCTGGGTTAACCGGTTAACGCAAAACAGAATGCTGTTCCTGCGCTAACACGAAACAGAATGCAGATTTCCCCGCATTTTTCATCGTTGGAGGACTTCCGGACCTCCGATTTCGAT
>NC_066581.1:193859161-193869161 GCF_024323335.1 Lathyrus oleraceus
ATTCATTAATATTTATAATATTTTTATAATGAGGCTTTTAGGTTTCACGAGGATTATTAATGACAGTGTCTTGAGTGTTGATACTCATTAAATAGAAGGTAAATATTTCTTTAAGGACGATGAAGAAACACACTTATATTTTATCTCAATAAAACATGTTCCAACCCAAGTTCCAAATATCTCTCGGTTTCTGTTAAAAACTGAGGGGAAAAAACTTTTTTTCAATATTTATATTTTTACACAGAATAATAAAATAGATTGTTCAAATAAATCAACCACATACCTCTCAATTTCTGTTAAAAATCGAGGAAAAAAAACTTTTTTTTTAATATTTACATTGTTTACACAGAATAATAAAATAAATTGTTCAAACAAATCAAGAGTTGACAAAGGATTCTTGGAGAGTAACATATCTTTCCAAATTTCTGAGAAGTTATCTGTTCCAAATAAGAGATTTTTTTTGTACTTGCAATCTATCATAGAGAGATTTCATTATATTGAGCAAATATTTTTCATGGCAAATGCTTTCACATGACAGAAAACATGAAAGAGAAATGAATAATTGTTTTTAGGAATAAATTTTTCAATATTGTCAACCAAGGAAAGTAATAAATTTCTCAATGTTTTCTTTAATTGACAACATAGGAAGTTTATTGAAAAAATACAACAACAAAATCAACATCATTATGTGAGATAAATTGCAAGAGCAAAAAAATCTTAGGATAAAGTCGGTTAACAAGTATTTTTATAGTAAAATATGATGATTAAACACCTCTGTTTTATTATAAAACCGATGTTTTTTATCTTCTCCTTTTAACTATCATTGTTTACACAATATTAAAATAAATTATTTACAACAAATTTTTGCTTTTATTACTGAATACCTTTGATGATATCTTTGCTCTTATGTTCTAACCCTTCAGTTAAATAGAAAACTGAATGGTTAGAACATTTTGTTTACACTTATAAATAAATAAAATCAAAAACTGCATTAGCTGAGAATCGAAGCTTGTAATTTTTTGAGCAGAGCTTGAAGAATCAGGATCTGTTGGTTTACTTAAGGTTTCAAACCTTGGATTAAAATATTTTTGTGAGTAATCAAGACCTTCCCCTTTTGCTTATACTTACCCCATAAAACATGGAAGCACGTTTAGTTCTATTGAGGCCAGTTATGATAAACTCTTGAAGATTCATTTCATGCTCATCAAGTCGGTTAACAAGTGTTTTTATAGTAAAATATGATGATTAAACACCTCTGTTTTATTATAAAACCGATGTTTTTTATCTTCTCCTTTTAACTATCATTGTTTACACAATATTAAAATAAATTATTTACAACAAATTTTTGTTTTTATTACTGAATACCTTTGATGATATCTTTGCTCTTATGTTCTAACCCTTCATTTAAATAGAAAACTGAATGGTTAGAACATTTTGTTTACACTTATAAATAAATAAAATCAAAAACTGCATTAGCTGAGAATCGAAGCTTGTAATGAGTTGTTTTTTCACCTATGTGTTATAAAAAACCGAGGGAATGTATGGTTTTTTATTTTTTCAAATAATGAAAAATAGCGCCCCTTAGCTTTATACCTTTGTTTTCTATTGTTTGAGGTGAAAGTTTCGCCATGAAAAGCATTATTTGTTGTAATGTGTTAATATAGTGAGACAATTGCAGCAAACTCCTATTCTCCAAGCGTGAGACGAGGGAAGCAGTTGGATAACTCATGTTTTCTTTCGTAGGATAACTCCCTTGATGTACAAATAATTACAATGAACTGCAGCCCATTTCAGACGATCGATTAATGTCCATTACGGTCATTCTGGAACAATAACCATGTACTTCTCAAACTTTTTCCTATGTTGAAAAATCTCAAACACATTCTTAAGCTTATTTCCCTCTAAAGATATTCATGTATATTCTCAAGTTTCTGCCCATGCTAAAGATACTAAAGAATATTTTCAAGCTTTTTTCCCTAAAGACATGGTATCATAAATAAGGTTGCACAAATTTTCTGGGACTGAACCTTAGATTCTAGCACATATGTTTAATGATGAAGACATTGGTGATGATGTCATATTTGAAATTCAACCTATTAGTATTAATAAAAGTTATGTGAAACCAACCCCGCCTCTAAAGCCAACCCCTCTTATGAAACCAATCCTTCTTGTGAAAACAAGTGCCTCCAAGTTTGGCGGTGTTATAAAATTTATTGGTATAAGACCAAAAGTAGTAAGGCCTAGTACGTTCAAACCACCAAGAGTTGTCAAACTCGTTTGAAATAAGCTAAGTATCAGTGACCGAATAAGTTATATGTTACTATTGTGCATTCCGTAAGCATTATTAATTAACATAAATCATGTTCTACCTCATTTTTTTATAATAGGTGAAGAGTATGATGATAAAAAAATCCAAAAACCACTGAGGTTCTAGTTTAGCGAAAAAAGAGTGATAGACTCATGATGCTCAAAACACGTAAAGTTATGGGCCCCAAAAAGATTTTGGTTGTCGTATTTCAAATTTTGTATATTTTATAATTAATGTATTTTGATTAATTTAATATTTGCACAAATTATAAATTCAAATTCATTTAAAGGTTACTCGATAAAAAATGTATTATATACAATTGGACTTTATTGGATGGGTAATATGACATATCACTATTAGCCTTCGGTGTGAAATTAAAAAAAAATACAAAAGAAATTCATCGCCTGAGAGATTCGAACTCTCGCGGGGAAACCCCATGTACTTAGCAGGCACACGCCTTAACCACTCGGCCAAAGCGACTTCATGTTAATACTATGAACATATACTTTTATATAAAAATAGGAATAGTAGTGAAAATTCCAAAAGAAAGTTGATCCATCAATGACATTGATGACACTAGATATTTAAATGCCACCTCCACCAACTACAACTTGCTCGATCATAATTCATTATCAGAATTTGTAAAGAGGTGACACTTAGAAACCAACAATTGTTGGCATGAGATTCCCATTAATATCATAGGAGCTATAATAGGAAATATAATTATTAATTATTAATTATTCTGATTTGGTTATAATTAGGAATATAGTTATTTCATGTATATATAACTTATTCCTCTCTTATAAAAGATATACATAAATAATATGAAACTATCGTATTATTTCCAGATATCCCGAGAGTCAATTTCTAGAGATTTGTAGGAACCACACAAAATTAACTTGATGAGACAAACATTTCTTCTTTCATGAAGCTGAGCAACCAGAGGTATAAATTTTTTTGCCACTTGAAGAGAGCTGGAGCAGAAAACATTATGAGATAGCCAGTAGGTGAGGAAAGTTATGTGTTTCTGGGTGCTCACATTATCAGTCGAAGCATAATGGTCTTTAATGTATGTGTTATTTCTAGGGTGAGCAAAAGTGAAATTTGTCTTGGTTTTGTTGATTCGTATGGGGTCGAAGGTTCCCCATTTAATCGAAGACCAACAACTGAAGTTATATCAACAAACATTAGAGTTATCATTCCAAATGGTAAGTAATATATGTTGGTAGAAGATTCCCAAAAGAAGATAGCAGAAACCAACATTGAGAAGTATACATACAAGCAGTTCTTGAGATTTGTATCAGATTGAAGATACCTTAATCTTTCCATACTTTTTCCTTCTTTTTTGAACCCCGTCCAACCACTTGATTTAGTAAGGATTGTTGGTCGAAGGGGATTACTAAAACACACGGTTCCTCATGAAGCTGAGATCAAATGGCTCATCCCTAAACACTAAGGGTTCACATGACGGGAAACTAGGTAAAAACGGTTCTAAATTATGGGGTTTCTTAATTAGCCTAGGTACAAGACCCATGAAAGCATGATTAGTACGTGCAATGGAATATGAGATTAATACTTGAGAATATTAGATATCAGTCTTTTCCTCTTGCATATGAGGCTTTGGGACATAAGTGCAATCGTTCTTGAGAATAGGGTCTGGGATTTTAGAAGTAGAAGGAACTTGTAATACATTCTTACGAAGAAAAATGTAAGCCATTGTTGAATGTGTGTATGTCTCTCTCTCTCTCTCTCTCTCTCCCTCTCTCTCTCCCTCTCTCCTCTCTCTCTCTCTCTCTCTCTCTCTCTCTCTCTCTCTCTCTCTCTCTCTTTTTCTCTCTCTCCCTCTCTTTTTGTATGTGTGTGTGTATGTCTGTGTGTGTGTGTGCCTTGGAGGCATCCTCTCATTAATAGATAATGAAAATATTATCACCCTAATTTCTCTCTGCGTGTGTGTGTGTGTGTATGTGTGTGTGTGTATGTCCGTGTGTCTGTGTGTGTCTGTGTCTCTATGTGTGTGTGTGTATGTTTCAGTGTCTATGTATGTCTGTATGTGTGTGTGTGTGTGCGTCTGCATGTGTTTGTGTTTGTGTCTTTGTGTGTGTGTGTATGTATGTGTGTGTGTGTATGTATGTGTGTGTATGTGTGTTTGTGTGTGTATGTCTGTGTGTGTGTGTATATGCGTGCTTGTGTGTGTGTCTACATGTGTGTGTGTGTGTATGTGTATGTGTGTATGTGTGTATATGTGTGTGTGTATATGTGTGCGTGTTTGTGTGTATGTGCGTCTGTATTTGTGTGTGTGTGTGTACGTGTGTGTACGTGCGTGTGCATGTGTATGTTTGTGTGTATGTGTGTGTGTGTGTCTGTAGTGTGTGTGTGTGTGTGTGTGTGTGTATGTGTGCGTGTGTGTACAAGTGTTTATGTGTGTGTGCATGTGTGTGTGCGTGTGTGCATGTGTGTATGTGTGTGTGTTCGTGTGTGTGCGTGTGCGTGCGTGTGTCCGTGTGTGTGTACCTGTGTGTGTATGTGCATGTGTGTGCGTGTGTTTGTGCGTATGTGCATGTGTGTACACTCTAATTTTTCCATCATTCGCCAATCTTGCAGTGTCAAATTATACCATTTTATTCTATCTAAGTTTATCAATATATCAATAGTAGTTTAAAACTTAAATTAGAAAATATAAACATGAAACACAGGTAGTATATAGCTCTAAAACAAAAATTAGGAGAATTTCTCATAATTTATTTGAGCTCATATTACAAAATGTATTAATTAATTAATAGATAAAATAAATTATTGTTATGATGTGGAGAATGAGCGGGCCTTAGCAAATTTGTAAAATATTTTTCGGCACTAAAATAATTTCATTATTTTATTGACTGTTTTTTTGAAAGAAAAGAAGTTCATATTTCAATTTTTTTTGAATAATTAATATATTTGTTTTATTATATATACTAGATACATTGATTATTTAATTAATTTAAAAAATAAAATTTCTTTAATAAATAAAATTAGAAGGAGTAATAAATATTACTACACAAATTTACTATATGAGTAAGGATAAAAGTAAGATATATTGGCTTGTAGAAACATATATATATTTTAAAGTATATTTCAAAGTATATTTTGTTAAAAGTTATATTTAGACAATTAACATCAAGTCTATTAGTATTAATAAAAGTTATGTGAAATCAACCCCCACCTATGAAACCAACCATTCCTATGAAACCAATCCTTTTTGTGAAAACAAGTGCCTCCAAGTTTGGCGGTGTTATAAAATTCATTGTTATAAGACCAAATATAGTAAGGCCTAGTGCATTCAAACCAAGAAGAGTTGTCAAACTTTTCAAATAAGCTAAGTATTAGTGATCCAATAAGTTATATGTTAGTAACTCTTGTGCATTCCATAAGCATTATTAATTAACATAAATCATGTTACTATCCAAAAACCACTGAGGTTCTAGTTTACCGAAGAAAGAGTGATAGACTCATGATGCTCAAAACACGTAAAATTATAGGCCCATAAAATATTTTGGTTGTCGTATTTCAAATTTTGTATATTTTAAATCTTAATTAATGTATTTTGATTAATCACACATAAAATATTCTTGTTTTATAACTTGTAATATGGATGTATATATTGCATAAATTATAAATTGAGATTCATTTAAAGGTTACTCGATAAAAAATATGTTTCATACAACCGGATTTTATTGGATGGGTAATATGGCATATCAGTGTTAACCTTCGGTGTGAAATTGAAAAAAAATACAAAAAAAATCGTCGCCCGAGAGATTTGAACTCTCGCAGGGAAACCCTGCGTCCTTAGCAGGCACACACCTTAACCACTCAGCCAAAGCGACTTCATGTTAATACTATGAACACATACATTTATATAAAAAATATGAATAGTGATGAACATTCCAAAACAAAGTTGATTCATCAATGGCATTGATGACACTAGATATTTAAAGGCCACCTCCAACAACTACAAGTTGGTCGATCATAAGTTATTATCGTAACTTGCAAAGAGGTGACACTTAGAAACAAACAACTTCATGGCATGAGATACCCATTAATATCATAGGAGCTATAATATGAAATATAGTTATTAATTATTAATTTATCCTGATTTAGTTGTAATTAGGAATATGATTTTTCATGTATATATAACCTATTCCTTTCTTCTAAAAGATATATATAAATAATATGAAACTATCATATTATTTCCAGATATCTCGAGAGTCAATTTCCAAAGATTTGTAGGAACAACACAAAATTAGATTGATGAGACAAACGTTCCTTCTCTCATGAAGCTTAGTAGCCAGAGGTATATATATGTTGGCCACTTGAAGGGAGCTAGAGCAGAAAACATAGTGAGATAGGCAATATGTGAGGAAAGTTATGTGTTTATGGATGCTCACATTATTAGTCAAAGCATAATGGTCTTTAATGTATGTGTTATTTCTAGGGTGAGCAAAAGTGAAATTTGTCTTGGTTTTGTTGATTCGTATGGGGTCGAAGGTTCCCCATTTAATCGAAGACCAACAACTGAAGTTATATCAACAAACATTAGAGTTATCATTCCAAATGGTAAGTAATATATGTTGGTAGAAGATTCCCAAAAGAAGATAGCAGAAACCAACATTGAGAAGTATACATACAAGCAGTTCTTGAGATTTGTATCGGATTGAAGATACCTTAATCTTTCCATACTTTTTCCTTCTTTTTTGAACCCCGTCCAACCACTTGATTTAGTAAGGATTGTTGGTCGAAGGGGATTACTAAAACACACGGTTCCTCATGAAGCTGAGATCAAATGGCTCATCCCTAAACACTAAGGGTTCACATGACGGGAAACTAGGTAAAAACGGTTCTAAATTATGGGGTTTCTTAATTAGCCTAGGTACAAGACCCATGAAAGCATGATTAGTACATGCAATGGAATATGAGATTAATACTTGAGAATATCAGATATCAGTCTTTTCCTCTTGCATATGAGGCTTTGGGACATAAGTGCAATCGTTCTTGAGAATAGGGTCTGGGATTTTAGAAGTAGAAGGAACTTGTATTACATTCTTACGAAGAAAAATGTAAGCCATTGTTGAATGTGTGTATGTCTCTCTCTCTCTCTCTCTCTCTCTCTTCTCTCTCTCTCTCTCCCTCTCTCTCTCTCTCTCTCTCTCTCCTCTCTCTCTCTAGACTCCCTCCTCTCCTCTCTCTCTCTCCTCCTCTCTCTCTCTCTCTCTATCTCTCCTCTCCTCTCTCCTCTCATCTCTCTCTCTCTCTCTCTCTCTCTCTCTCTCTCTCCTCTCTCTCTCTCTCTCTCTCTCTCTCATCTCTCTCTCTCTCTCTCTCTCTCTCGTCTCTCTCTCTCTCTTCTCTCTCTCTCTCTCTCTCTCTTCTCTCTCTCCCTCTCTTTTTGTATGTGTGTGTGTATGTCTGTGTGTGTGTGTGTGCCTTGGAGGCATCCTCTCATTAATAGATAATGAAAATATTATCACCCTAATTTCTCTCTGCGTGTGTGTGTGTGTGTGTGTGTGTATGTCCGTGTGTCTGTGTGTGTCTGTGTCTCTATGTGTGTGTGTGTGTATGTATGCGTGTGTGTGTATGTTTCAGTGTCTATGTATGTCTGTATGTGTGTGTGTGTGTGCGTCTGCATGTGTTTGTGTTTGTGTCTTTGTGTGTGTGTGTATGTATGTGTGTGTGTGTATGTATGTGTGTGTGTGTGTGTTTGTGTGTGTATGTCTATGTGTGTGTGTATATGCGTGCTTGTGTGTGTGTCTACATATGTGTGTGTGTGTATGTGTATGTGTGTATGTGTGTATATGTGTGTGTGTATATGTGTGCGTGTTTGTGTGTATGTGCGTCTGTATTTGTGTGTGTGTGTGTACGTGTGTGTACGTGCGTGTGCATGTGTATGTTTGTGTGTATGTGTGTGTGTGTGTCTGTATGTGTGTGTGTGTGTGTGTGTGTGTGTATGTGTGCGTGTGTGTACAAGTGTTTATGTGTGTGTGCATGTGTGTGTGCGTGTGTGCATGTGTGTATGTGTGTGTGTTCGTGTGTGTGCGTGTGCGTGCGTGTGTCCGTGTGTGTGTACCTGTGTGTGTATGTGCATGTGTGTGCGTGTGTTTGTGCGTATGTGCATGTGTGTACACTCTAATTTTTCCATCATTCGCCAATCTTGCAGTGTCAAATTATACCATTTTATTCTATCTAAGTTTATCAATATATCAATAGTAGTTTAAAACTTAAATTAGAAAATATAAACATGAAACACAGGTAGTATATAGCTCTAAAACAAAAAATTAGGAGAATTTCTCATAATTTATTTGAGCTCATATTACAAAATGTATTAATTAATTAAATAGATAAAATAAATTATTGTTATGATGTGGAGAATGAGCGGGCCTTAGCAAATTTGTAAAATATTTTTCGGCACTAAAATAATTTCATTATTTTATTGACTGTTTTTTTGAAAGAAAAGAAGTTCATATTTCAATTTTTTTTGAATAATTAATATATTTGTTTTATTATATATACTAGATACATTGATTATTTAATTAATTTAAAAAATAAAATTTCTTTAATAAATAAAATTAGAAGGAGTAATAAATATTACTACACAAATTTACTATATGAGTAAGGATAAAAGTAAGATATATTGGCTTGTAGAAACATATATATATTTTAAAGTATATTTCAAAGTATATTTTGTTAAAAGTTATATTTAGACAATTAACATCAAGTCTATTAGTATTAATAAAAGTTATGTGAAATCAACCCCACCTATGAAACCAACCATTCCTATGAAACCAATCCTTTTTGTGAAAACAAGTGCCTCCAAGTTTGGCGGTGTTATAAAATTCATTGTTATAAGACCAAATATAGTAAGGCCTAGTGCATTCAAACCAAGAAGAGTTGTCAAACTTTTCAAATAAGCTAAGTATTAGTGATCCAATAAGTTATATGTTAGTAACTCTTGTGCATTCCATAAGCATTATTAATTAACATAAATCATGTTACTATCCAAAAACCACTGAGGTTCTAGTTTACCGAAGAAAGAGTGATAGACTCATGATGCTCAAAACACGTAAAATTATAGGCCCATAAAATATTTTGGTTGTCGTATTTCAAATTTTGTATATTTTAAATCTTAATTAATGTATTTTGATTAATCACACATAAAATATTCTTGTTTTATAACTTGTAATATGGATGTATATATTGCATAAATTATAAATTGAGATTCATTTAAAGGTTACTCGATAAAAAATATGTTTTATACAACCGGATTTTATTGGATGGGTAATATGGCATATCAGTGTTAACCTTCGGTGTGAAATTGAAAAAAAATACAAAAAAAAATCGTCGCCTGAGAGATTTGAATTCTCGCAGGGAAACCCTGCGTACTTAGCAGGCACACACCTTAACCACTCAGCCAAAGCAACTTCATGTTAATACTATGAACACATACATTTATATAAAAAATATGAATAGTGATGAACATTCCAAAACAAAGTTGATTCATCAATGGCATTGATGACACTAGATATTTAAAGGCCACCTCCAACAACTACAAGTTGGTCGATCATAAGTTATTATCGTAACTTGCAAAGAGGTGACACTTAGAAACAAACAACTTCATGGCATGAGATACCCATTAATATCATAGGAGCTATAATATGAAATATA
>NC_066581.1:193871661-193874161 GCF_024323335.1 Lathyrus oleraceus
TCATATTTCAAAATTTGTTGAATAATCAATATATTTGTTTTATTATATATACTAGATACATTGATTATTTCATTAATTTAAAAAATAAAACTTCTTTAATAAATAAAATCAGAAGGAGTAATAAATATTAAATCACAAATTTACTATATTAGTAAGGATAAAAGTAAGATATATTGGCTTGTAGAAACATATATTTTTTTAAAGTATATTTTAAAGTATATTTTATTAAAAAATATATTTAGACGATTAACATTCAGTCTATTAGTATTAATAAAATTTATGTGCAACCAACCCCACCTCTGAAACCAACCACTCTTATGAAACCAATCCTTCTTGTGAAAACAAGTGCCTCCAAGTTTGGCGGTGTTATAAAATTCATTGGTATAAGACCAAAAGTAGTAAGGCCCAGTGCATTCAAACCATGAAGAGTTGTCAAACTTTTTAAATAAGCTAAATATTAGTGATCCAATAAGTTATATGTTATTAACTCTTGTGTATTCCATAAGCATTATTAGTTAACATAAATCATGTTATTACCTCTTTTTTTATAATAGATGAAGAGTATGATGATAAAAAAAAATCCAAAAACCACTGAGGTTCTAGTTTACCGAAGAAAGAGTGATAGACTCATGATGCTCAAAACACGTAAAATTATGGGCCCAGAAAATATTTTGGTTGTCGTATTTCAAATTTTGTATATTTTAAATCTTAATTAATGTATTTTGGTTAATCACACATAAAATGTTTTTGTTTTATAACTTGTAATATGGATGTATATATTGCATAAATTATAAATTCCGATTCATTTAAAAGTTACTCGATAAAAAATGTGTTTTATACAACTGAAGTTTATTGGATGGGTAATATGGCATATCAGTGTTAACCTTCGGTGTGAAATTTAAAAAAAAAACAAAAAAAATCGTTACCTAAGAGATTCAAACTCTCGCAGGGAAACCCCATGTACTTAGCAAGCACACGCCTTAACTACTCAGCCAAAGCGACTTCATGTTAATACTATGAACACATACATTTATATAAAAAATATTAATAGTAGTGAAAATTCCAAAACAAAGTTGATTCATCAATATCATTGATGACACTAGATATTTAAAGGCCACCTCCACCAACTACAACTTGGTCGATCATAATTTATTATCGTAATTTAGAAAGAGGTGACATTTAGAAACCAATAACTTTTTGGCATGAGATGCCCATTAATATCATATCACCTATAATAGGAAATATAGTTATTAATTATTAATTACCCTGATTTGGTTATAATTAGGAATATGGTTTTTTCATGTATATATAACTTATTCCTCTCTTGTAAATGATATACATAAATAATATGAAACTATCGTATTATTTCTAGGTATCTCGAGAGTCAATTTCCAGAGATTTGAAGGAACCACACAAAATTAGCCTGATGAGACAAACATTCCTTCTTTCATGAAGCTGAGTAGCCAGAGGTATATATTTTTTGGCCACTTAAAGGGAGTTGGAGTAGAAAATATAGTGAGATAGCCAGTAGGTGAGGAAAGTTATGTGTTTCTGGGTGCATACATTATCAGTCGAAGCATAATGATCTTTAATGTATGTGTTATTTCTAGGGTGAGTAAAGGTGAAATTGGTCTTGGTTTTGTTGATCCGGGCGGGTCGATGGTTCCCCATTTTATCGAAGACCAACAATTGATGTTGTATCAACAAATGTTGGAGTTATCATTCCACATGGTAAGTAAAATGTGTTGGTAGAAGATTCCCAAAAGAAGATAGCTGCAACTAGCATATGAGGAGTATACATATGGGCAACTCTTGAGTGTTGTATCGGATTGAAGATACCATAATCTTTCCATACTTTTTCCTTCTTTTTTGAACCCCATCCAGCCACTTGATTTAGGAAGGATTGTTGGTCGAAGGAGATGACTGAACACACGGTTCCTCATGAAGCTAAGATCAAATGGCTCATCCCTAAACACTAAGGATTCACATGAGGGGAAATAGGTAGTAAATATTCTAAGTTATGGGGTTTCTTAATTAGCTTAGGTACAAGACCCATGAAAGCATGATTAGTACATGCAATGGAATATGAGATTAATACTTGAGAATATCAGACATCAGTCTTTTCCTCTTGCATATGAGGCTTTGGAACATACGTGTGACCGTTCTTGAGAATAGGGTCTGGGATTTTAGCAGTAGAAGGAACTTGTGGTGCACGCTTAGGAAGAGAACTGTAAGCCATTGTTGATTCTTGAGAACTTTTAGAAAATAATGAGCTTTTTGGAAGACGAGAGTAGAAATTGCAGAAATGTTGAAGGAATTTCAAGTTTTTTATTTTTCTGTTATTTGACTTATGTTAATTGTGTCCCAAACATTGTTTAATGTCTTGTATATAAGCCTTAGAGGCATCCTCATCAACAGTTAATGAAAATATTATCACCCTAAATTCTCTCTGTGTGTGTGTGTGCGTGTTGTGTGTGTGCGCATGTGTCTGTGTCTGTGT